>NC_056437.1:28335893-28635893 GCF_018296145.1 Oncorhynchus tshawytscha | reverse complement strand
TTCCATGAGATTTTTCTACAACTTGGAGTTCACCTGTGGTAAATTCACTTGATTGGACATGTTTTGGAAAGGCACACACCTGTCTATATAAGGTCCCACAGTTGACAGTGCATGTCAGACCAAGACATGAGGTCGAAGGAATTGTCCTTAGAGATCCGAGAGTGGATTGTGTCGAGTCACAGATCTGGGGAAGGGTACCAAAACATTTCTGCAGCATTGAAGGTCTCCAAGAACACAGTGACCTCTATCATTCTTAAAATGGAAGAAGTTTGGAACCACCAAAACTTTTCCGAGAGCTGGCCGCCCAGCCAAACTGAGCAATCGGGGGAGAAGGGCCTTGGTCAGGGAGGTGACCAAGAAGCCAATGCCAGTCACTCTAGAGTTCCTATGTTGAGATGGGAGAACCTTCCAGAAGGACAACCATCTCTGCAGCACTCCACCAGTCAGGCCTTTAAAGTAGTGACCAGACGGAAGCCACTCCTCAGTAAAAAAAGGCACATGACAGCTCGTTTGGAGTGGCCGAAAGGCACCTAAAGGACTGATGAAACCAAAATTGAACTATTTGACCTGAATGCCAAGCATCACACCTGGAGGAAACCTGGCACCATTCCTACAGTGAAGCATGGTGGTGGCAGCATCATGCTGTGGGGATGGTTTTCAGCATCAGGGAGACTAGTCAGGGTCGAGGCAAAGAAGTACAGAGATCCTTGATGAAAACCTGCTCCAGAGTGCTCAAGACCTCAGACTGGGGTGAAAGTTCACCTTCCAACAGGACAACAACCCTAAGCAAACTGCCAAGATAACACAGGAGTGGCTTCAGGACAAGTCTCAATGTCCTTGAGCCCGATCGAACAACTCTGGAGAGACCTGAAAAATAGATGTGCAGCAACGCTCCCCATCCAACCTGACAGAGCTTGAGAGGATCTGCAGAGAAGAATGCAAGAGAAACTCCCTCAATACAGATGTGCCAATTTTGTAGTGTCATACCCATACCCAATAAAACAATAGGCTGTAATCACTGCCGAAGGTGCTTGGGAGACTAGTCAGGGTCGGTGCTTATTATGGTATATTGTAAAATGTCTGAACACTTATGTAACTGTGAGTTTTATTTTTTATACATTTGCTCAAATTTAGAAAAAGGTTTTTGCTCGTTATTATGGTATATTGTGTGTAGATTGAGGTCGGGAAAAAAAATATTTTATCAATTTTAGAATAAGGCTGTAATGTAACAAAATGTGGAAAAAGCCCAGGGGTCTGAATCCTATCTGAATGCACTGTGTGTGTGCGTGTATACACACACACTACCTGTCAAAAGTTTCAGAACACCTACTCATTCAAGGGTTTTTCTTTATTTTTATTTTTAGAATAATAGTGAAGACAATACTATACAATAACATATGGAATCATGAAGTACCAAAGTGTTAAAAAAATCAAAATATATATTGGCGATTCTTCAAAGTAGCCACCTATTGCCTTGATGACAGCTTTGCACACTCTTGGCATTCTCTCAACCAGCTTCCCCTGGAATGCTTTTCCAGCAGTCTTGAAGGAGTTCCCACATATGCTGAGCACTTGTTGGATGCATTTCCTTCAATTTGCGCTCCGACTCATCCCAAACCATCTCAATTTGGTTGAGGTTGGGGGATTGTGGAGGCCAGGTCATCTGATGCAGCACTCCATCCCTCTCCTTCTTGGTAAAATAGCCCTTACACGGCCTGGAGGTGTGTTGAGTCAGTGTCCTGTTGAAAAACAAATGATAGTGGGACTAAGCGCAAACCAGATGGGATGGCGTATCGCTGCAGAATGCTGTGGTAGCCATGCTGGTTAAGTGTGCCTTGAATTCAAAATAAATCACTGACCGTGTCACCAGCAAAGCACCCCAACACCATAACACCACCTCCTCCATGCTTCATGGTGGGAAATACACATGTAGAGTTCACCCACACAGCGTCTCACAAAGACACAGCTGTTGGAGCAAAAATCTCCCATTTGGACTCCAGACCAAAGGACAAATTTCCACCGGTCTAGTGTCCATTGCTGGTGTTTCTTGGCCCAAGCAAGTCTCTTCTTCTCATTGGTGTCTTTTTAGTTGTGGTTTCGTCACAGCAATTCAACCATGAAGGCCTGATTCACACAGCCTCCTCTGAACAGTTGATGTTGAGACGTGTCTGTTAATTGAATTCTATGAAGCATTTATTTGGGCCGCAATTTCTGAGGCTGGTAACTTTAAATGAACTTATCCTCTGCAGCAGAGGTAACTCTGGGTCTTCCATTCCTGTGGCGGTCCTCATGAGAGCCAGTTTTTTGATGGTTTTTGTGACTGCACTTGAAGAAACTTTAAAATTTGTTGAAATGTTCTGTATTGACTGACCTTCATGTCTTAAAGTAATGGACTGTCATTCCTCTATGCTTATTTGAGTTGTTCTTGCTATAATACGAACTTGTTTTTTTACCAAATAGGGCCATCTTCTGTATACCCCCCCCACCACCATGTCATAACAACTGATTGGATCAAACGCATTAAGCAAAGAAATTCAACAAATTAACAAGGCACACCTGTTAATTGAAATGCATTCCAGGTGACTACCTCATGAAGCTGGTTGAGAGAATGCCAACAGTGTGCAAAGCTATCATCAAAGCAAATGGTGGCTATTTGAAGAATCTCAAATATATTTTGATTTGTTTAATACTTCATTGGTTACAACATGATTCCATATGTGTTATTTCATTGTTTTGATGTCTTCACTATTGTTCTACAATGTATTAAATAGTAAAAAATAAAAACCCTTAAGTAGGTGTTCCAAAACTTTTGACCAGTAGTGTGAGTATATTATTTTTGTAAGAGATTGTTTTTATAATTTGACAACCCTGTTTGTAAGCTTTTAAATTATATGAATCTCAACTGTTTATCCATTACAGTGGTGAAGACATGGATGTTTCATGGTATGGTGGGGTATGCAAAAATGGGTCAACTTTAAACACCTTTGTCTCTTGAATATTTTGACATTCAGGTCCAAAAAGTCAGTGTTCGGAGCACTTCTACAATGGGCAAATATGTATAGAAGGTTTTGTTCAAATCAAAAGGGGTGCTGTCAAGTGATTGAATTCAAATAGATTTAACCTACAGCGTTGCTCCCTATTGTATTGAGTTGCACAATAACAGTCTTTGGGAAGCCAGAAGTTAAATAAAATTCCATTTCAACTTACTGTGCTAGTGGGCAGGACGGTTGGTCATTAAAGGGGGGGAATTTGTTAAAACATCTGAAAGGAACAGATTACTTAACAGACTTTCCAAATGTGGGTCTGTTGTAGACCCACTTCCTCTCTGCTTACATCATGTCAAAATAAATCCCCCACAAGGTATTCATTGATCGTGGACTTCAGGAAACAGCAGAGGGAGCATCCCCCTATCCACGTCGACAGGACAGCAGTGGAGAAGGTGAAAGTTAAGTTCCTCTGCGTATACGTCACAGACAAACGGAAATGGTCCACGCACAGACAGTGTGGTGAAGAAGGCCTCTTCAACCTCAGGAGGCTGAAGAAAATGTGGCTTGTCACCTAAGACCCTTTCAAACTTTTACAGAATGCACAATTGAGAGCATTCTTTCTGCTGTATCACCGCCTGGTATGGCAACTGCACTGCCTACAACCATAGGGCTCTCCAGAGTGTGGTGCGGTCTGCACAACGCAACACCACGGGCAAACTACCTGCCTTCCAGGACACACACAGCACCCGATGTCACAGGAAGGCAAAAAAAAAGATCATCAAGGACAACAACCACCCGAGCCACTGCCTGTTCACCCCGCTACCATCCAGAAGGCGAGGTCAGTATAGATGCATCAAAGCTGGGACCGAGAGACTGAAAAATAGCTTCTCTCTCAAGGCCATCAGACTTAAACAGCCATCACTAACACAGAGGCTGCTGTCTACATGCAAACAGCTGCTACATGCAGACATTAAATCATTGGCCACTTCAATAAATGGATCACTAGTCACTTTAATAATGATGCTTACATATCTTGCATTACTCATCCCATATGTATATACGGTATTTTATACCATCTTGCCTGCTAAGTCATTGCTCATCCATATATTTATATTCTTAATCCATCACTTTACTTAGATGTATGTATTAGGTAGTTGTTGTAGATATTGCTGCACTGTCAGAACTAGAAGCACAAGCATTTTGCTACACTCGTATTAACATCTGCTTACCATGTGTATGTGACCAATACAATTTTATTAGATTTTTTGTCCACATATGGCACACTGGCAAGACTTGTATTTTGACATGAGGTTAGCAGAGAAGAAGTGGGTCTACAACAGACCTACATTTGGAATGTCTTTAATAATACGTTTCTTTAGATATTTTGTCACAAATTTCCCTGTAAATACTCCAGTGTTGAAAATGCAGCTGTGTCCTTGTGCTTACCTGTCCCAAGTGGTTCTGGATGTCCAGGTAAGGCACCCAGCTCCTGTCCAGCGCTATCACCCCCAGAAGGTACTGTACGAAGGCCCAGTGCTCGTGGATAAGAGCCAAGTGAAGAGCCCTATGAGCAAAGGAGGTGTTTGAGATAAGTACAAATAGCCAACAAACTGCAGTTCACCATGTGAATAGTAAGGAGAGGCTTCTCACGTGTCTCCATCCTCAGACACAAAGTTCAGTGTGTTGAATATCTCTCTTCTCCGTCTTTCCTCCTCTGGGATCAGTGATGCTTGCCTCCCACTGTCATCCACTGTGTCACTGATAACTGGTTCATTCAGGTGCATGGTCCCCAGCCCCTGTGATATACTCCCCATAGTCTCATCTGTAATTGAGTCCCCTATAGCCGAGTCCAACCTCTCTTCACCCCCCGGTGAACTACAGTCCATGGGGCGCTTGTCAGTGTCATCCAGTGATGGGTAGGAGGTCGTGTACGGAGGGGACCCGGGCACCCATGTTTGGGATACCTCGTTGCTGAAGGGGTCATCCAGACTCAGCGCTGCTCCACTCAGACAATCTAGCCCACTGTCGCACCAATCCTCCGGTGTAGAAGTACACAGAGCGTCGTGTTTTTCAAGCCCGAAGTGAAGTTCAGGCCGTGTAGGCGGCTTTCCAGAATCGCACCTGGGCTGAATACCAGCCATTATGAATACCGTTGCTAGCTAGCTATGCACTTTTTTTTAAAGATTCCTCTGCAATAATGGAAATAACAGCTGGTTAAAATTGGTGTATATTTACTTTTAGTAGCTAGCCTGATAGAAAACTGTCTAAAGAAAATTAACAAGCTAACGTTAGCTGTGCTGTCAAGCTGCCAGCTTGACAGTAGCAGTTGGCTAGCTTGCAAGCTAAAGTGCTAGGACCAGGCTAAGAAAACAGCGCAGGGCGCTGCACCTAAACTCTAACTGATAAAGTTAATATTTTAAAATGTTATTTAAGGAGTAAAATAAATGTTACCGTCTTAAGCTGTTTCAAGTCAAGGCGTCTTGCTAAAATAGTTGTCCTGGGGAATTCCCAAGCCACTCCAGTCTAATGTTAGAAGGATCAAAATACAGTGAAAGTAGGTTCTGCGCGCATGCGTGTAATTGCATATCCGATTGGTCCTTTATTACTGTACAACCACAGACAAAAAGGGAAACCTGGTTAGTTACCAGCAGAGCTCTAAATACTGTACATGGCCTTTTCATATGTACAGTGAGATAGTCAGATAATACGTTATTCATTTCATTTTTGGCCCTATTCATCTCAATAAATATATTACTTGACAGACAATTGCTGGGTTGGCTCTGAAAGCCTGCTTTATATTGCAATGTGTGTGTGTCTTCTTAAGCGCATAATAGTCCAAATGATCTTAATACTTGATACCACCATCAATTCATTTTATTGTATTAACTGTTATAATCACTGAATGAACAAAGATCTGGAGTAAAACAACAACAACACTAAAAGCCAGATGGATTTTAGGAGGATATCATATCCATATCCACAGGATGGCGCCAGAGGTGTACACGAAAACCACGTTTAAATTCCTCTTTTTAATCTTTAAGCAGATCATTTCTCAGGATTCATTACTAACTGCAACTAATTTGTTGAATGCAATAACGGTATGAAATATTCAATTTCAGAAAAAGGCCAAAAGGAAAACAAGTAAATTCAGCAAAGAAAGATGCTACAAGACATGATTATGGTATTTCATGGTTCATTTTGTGTGAAAAGGTGTTCAAAGAAATTTAAGGAATAACTGCGTGTCAGAGAATGCAGAGGATTGTATGAAGGTGAGTAAGGTGTGTGCGTGTGTGTGTGTGTGTGTGTGTGTGTGTGTGTGTGTATGTTTGTGTGTGTGTGTGTTTGTGTGTATATGAATGCATGAGAGAGACACTCAAATCATAACACCTTAATGAATTCTCACCTCCAGTATCACCATCCAACAGAGGTGAAAAAAGTGATAGAGAGAAAAATGACATTGTCTGACAGACATTGTGTCAGTCTGAAAAAGAAAGAGGACCAACCACTGCCATAACCTGGCATGCAGGTTCTTCTGTGCTGCTCCGTCTACTGCCCGTGCTAGTGGTACTGCTAGCAGTAGCACAGGGCTGGTGGGTGGCAGCAACCTGCTGTCAGGGAAAATTAGGAAATAAGATTAGCCCGCATCTAATTTATGCAGCCAGCTTCCATCCATGTACTGATTTGGAAGGTGAATGTATGGGGCAGAGGAGGCTGGTGGGAAGAGCTATTGGAGGACAGGCTCATTGTAATGGATGGAATGGAATAAATGTAATGGAGTCAAACATGTCGTTTCCATATGTTTGATACTTTCCCTTTATTCCAATTCAGTCATTACAATTAGTCTGTCCTCCTATAGCTCCTCCCACCAGCCTCCTCTGGTGTGGGGGGATGGTTTTAGTGATTGGAGGGAAAGGGTTTAGAAAAAATGGCAAAGTAAATGAATTTCAACCAGCTAGTGGCCCATGGAAAGGCGTGTGTACTGGGTAGAGATGCTGGAGGTAGCAGGGTTTGGTTCAGCACAGCACAGCAGCATGTGGGTGTGCCAAAGATGAACTGCTGCTGCAGATTAACATATGGATAATTAGCATGGGAGCTGAGCTCAGCCTGGTCGTTCTGCTCTGTATGTGAGGGGAGAGGAGGCGCTTCCCATGGGAAGCCCATGATTTGGTGCTGATGGGGGAGGGAGAGATCACCGATCAACACTACAGCAGCTCTCTGAAAAGTGCTGGCCTGTGCTCTTCTGTGGACATTCTTCAGTGCTGGCAGCAGCACAAGAATCCCCTCCCCACCCCACCCGCCCACCCAATCCCCTCCCCTCCCCACCCATCCATCCTACCTCGACCACCTTTTCCCCAGATCACTGTGGTGATCTCATTTACAGTCAGTGGAAGATCTTACAGGAGAGAGATAGTGAGGTTAAAGGAGAAGTTTACTTTATTTTAACCAATCTATTTGCGATGTAAATGTAAGTTATATTCCATTTTGTGCAACTCGAGCGATACTTCTCTGTGTAGCCCACAATACTTTTCCAGCACTAAATGGAATATAACGTTGCTGATAAAGTTAGCATCACACAAGTTCATGTGTACAACATTTCATAAAGACCTGCATCACTATACTGAGAGCGTTGTAATTTCTTAAAATGATGTATGTTGGTGTTTTTGGAGCCTTTGTTCGTGTTTTTCTGTGCGCCTTCAACTGCTGAACAAGCATGAAGTATATTGCTGATGAGATACGTTTCTCAAAAACAAGTGTCTGGGCACTTCTATAAACAGGCCATTTATATCGATAATAGACATTTCGTTCAAATAAAGTTAACTTCTCCTTTAAGTAAGCTCTTACCATTTTAACAGCAGTACTAACAGACTACTGAGTTCTACAGGGGTGCTCATCTGCTCTAACCCAATATGATGTGTGTGTGCGTGCTTGTGAGGTTTTGTTTGACCTCTCCTCTGAAACTGAATGTGATGAAGGATATACATGTACAGTGCCTTGCGAAAGTATTCGGCCCCCTTGAACTTTGCGACCTTTTGCCACATTTCAGGCTTCAAACATAAAGATATAAAACTGTATTTTTTGTGAAGAATCAACAACAAGTGGGACACAATCATGAAGTGGAACGACATTTATTGGATATTTCAAACTTTTTTAACAAATCAAAAACTGAAAAATTGGGCGTGCAAAATTATTCAGCCCCCTTAAGTTAATACTTTGTAGCGCCACCTTTTGCTGCGATTACAGCTGTAAGTCGCTTGGGGTATGTCTCTATCAGTTTTGCACATCGAGAGACTGAAATTTTTTCCCATTCCTCCTTGCAAAACAGCTCGAGCTCAGCGAGGTTGGATAGAGAGCATTTGTGAACAGCAGTTTTCAGTTCTTTCCACAGATTCTCGATTGGATTCAGGTCTGGACTTTGACTTGGCCATTCTAACACCTGGATATGTTTATTTTTGAACCATTCCATTGTAGATTTTGCTTTATGTTTTGGATCATTGTCTTGTTGGAAGACAAATCTCTGTCCCAGTCTCAAGTCTTTTGCAGACTCCATCAGGTTTTCTTCCAGAATGGTCCTGTATTTGGCTCCATCCATCTTCCCATCAATTTTAACCATCTTCCCTGTCCCTGCTGAAGAAAAGCAGGCCCAAACCATGATGCTGCCACCAACATGTTTGACAGTGGGGATGGGCTGTGTTCAGGGTGATGAGCTGTGTTGCTTTTACGCCAAACATAACGTTTTGCATTGTTGCCAAAAAGTTCAATTTTGGTTTCATCTGACCAGAGCACCTTCTTCCACAAGTTTGGTGTGTCTCCCAGGTGGCTTGTGGCAAACTTTAAACAACACTTTTTATGGATATCTTTAAGAAAGGGCTTTCTTCTTGCCACTCTTCCATAAAGGACAGATTTGTGCAATATACGACTGATTGTTGTCCTATGGACAGAGTCTCCCACCTCAGCTGTAGATCTCTGCAGTTCATCCAGAGTGATCATGGGCCTCTTGGCTGCATCTCTGATCAGTCTTCTCCTTGTATGAGCTGAAAGTTTAGAGGGACGGCCAGGTCTTGGTAGATTTGCAGTGGTCTGATACTCCTTCCATTTCAATATTATCGCTTGCACAGTGCTCTTTAGGATGTTTAAAGCTTGGGAAATCTTTTTGTATCCAAATCCGGCTTTAAACTTCTTCACAACAGTATCTCGGACCTGCCTGGTGTGTTCCTTGTTCTTCATGATGCTCTCTGCGCTTTTAACGGACCTCTGAGACAATCACAGTGCAGGTGCATTTATACGGAGACTTGATTACACACAGGTGGATTGTATTTATCATCAATAGTCATTTAGGTCAACATTGGATCATTCAGAGATCCTCACTGAACTTCTGGAGAGAGTTTGCTGCACTGAAAGTAAAGGGGCTAAATAATTTTGCACGCCCAATTTTTCAGTTTTTGATTTGTTAAAAAGTTGAAATATCCAATAAATGTCGTTCCACTTCATGATTGTGTCCCACTTGTTGTTGATTCTTCACAAAAAAATACAGTTTTATATCTTTATGTTTGAAGCCTGAAATGTGGCAAAAGGTCGCAAAGTTCAAGGGGGCCGAATACTTTTGCAAGGCACTGTATGTGCTCCTACTGTAACTGACTCTACACTGCTCAGGCCTTCTGTGTTTTGATTCATTTAGGCACTAGCAGACTTGAAATTAACTCTCCAGATGTGCCTTAAATCAAGCATGGAGGACAGGAGACAGAAGGGTATTTTGGGAATCAAGACTACTTGCGAAAACAATTTTTTCAAGGTGAGAACTTTGAGACCATTTGTGTTGGCCCGAAGTGCTCCCTTATTGAATATCACCAAGTATATATGTGTGTGTGAACGACACTACTGTAGAGTGCATTATTGGTAAGAGTCACAGTAGAAACAATCAGTGGTGGAAAAAAATACTCAATTGTCATACTTGAGTAAAGGTAAATATACCTTAATAGAAAATGGCTCAAGTAAAAGTCACCCAGTAAAATACTATTTGAGTAAAAGTCTAAGTATTTGGATTTAAATGTACTTAAGTATCAAAAGTAAATGGAACTGCTAAAATGTACTTAAGTATCAAAAGTAAAAGCATAAACCATTTCAAATTCCGTATATTAAGCAAACAAAAAGGCACAATTTTTATTTAATTTTTATTGACGGTTAGCCAGGCGCACACTCCAACACCATTTACAAACGAAGCATGTGTGTTTAGTGAGTCCGCCAGATCAGAGGCAGTAGGGATGACCAGGGATGTTCTTTTGATAAGTGTGTGAATTGGACCAAAATGTAACGAGTACTTTTGGGTGTCAGGGAAAATGTATGGAGTAAAAAGTACTGTACATTATTATCTTTAGGAATGTAGTGAAGTAAAAGTAGGCAAAAATATAAATAGTACAGTAAAGTACATATACCCCCAAAAACTACTTAAGTAGTGCTTTAACATATTTTTACTTAAGTACTTTACACCACTGGAAACTGTTATTGTATCTCTAGCAGGAGTCTAGGAAATTGATGTTGTTGAAGATCGTCTCTGCGTCTCTGCGGTAATGATATTATTCAATATTTCTGAAAGTCATAGAAGTAGGAGTATTTAGAATATTTATGAGAGCCAATGTTATTGTATGTCACCTCTGAGAGATAATGTACCAGTAGTCTGGGGAAATAGCTGTTATTGAATATATGAGCATCACTGCAGTAATGATATCATTGAATATTTCTGAAAGTCACAGCAGTAGGAGTCTTTAGAATATCTATGAGAGTCACGGCAGTAGTGTGTTAGGAGTCTTATTGAATAACTGCTAGGCTGAGTTATATGTGGCATTGGGAAGCTGGTCTGTTAACAGAGTGTTTTAAACTGGCCTATGACTCTTTCTTCTGGCTGTAAATCACAGCCCTGGGAGATGGACTGCCTGAGGTGGGTGTGCACTGTGTAGCTCTCTGCATCCACTAGACACACAAGCACACCTAACGTAGCAGAGAGTTGACCTGGATTAAGGCACCATGATAGATGTCTCCTACATGTCATAATCGGAGGCAGTCCAGGAATTCAACGGTTAATCCAAGCTTTGTATAGCTGTTGGCATATGCTAAAATCTTTTTCACATCTTTAATATACAGTGGGGAGAACAAGTATTTGATACACTGCCGATTTTGCAAGTTTCCCTACTTACAAAGCAAAGCATGTAGAGGTCTGTAATTTTTTATCAAAGGTACACTTCCACTGTGAGAGACGGAATCGAAAACAAAAATCCAGAAAATCACATTATATGATTTTTAAGTAATTAATTTGCATTTTATTGCATTCCATTTCTGTTTTAGATTCCGTATCTCACAGTTGAAGTGTACCTATGATAAAAATTAAAGACCTCTACATGCTTTGTAAGTAGGGAAAACCTGCAAAATCGGCAGTGTATCAAATACTTGTTCTCCCCACTCCTTAGGCACCCTGTAGTGCCGGAAGACTATGTAAACAGGGCCTCCGCAGTTTGTAGGGCCGTAGGGAGACCGGGCAGAGGTAGGAGATGGTAAGACTGAGAGAAACGATCCACAACGACCAAGATCATGGTATTCCCCTGTGAGGAAGGAAGATCCGTTATAAAACCAAACAACGGTTGTGACCAAGGCCGTTATGGAACGGGTAAGGTATGTAACTTACCTCTGGGCAGGTGTCTAGGAGCCTTACACTGGGCGCACACCGAATAGGAGGAAACATAAAGCCTCACGTTCCGAGCCAAGGTGGGCCACCAGTACTTGCCAGACAGACAGCGCACCGTCCGACCGATCCCCGGATGACCAGAGGAAGGTGATGTGTGGGCCCAATAGATCAACTGGTCACGGACAGCAGATGGAAGGTACAGAAGTCCGACGGGACACTGGAGTGGAGTGGGTTCAGTGCGCAACGCCCACTCAATGTCCGCGTCCAGCTCCCACACAACCGGCGCTACCAGGCAGGAGGTCGGGAGAATGGGAGTCTGATCCATGGGCCGCTCCTCTGTGTCATACAGCCGGGACAGTGCATCTGCCTTAACATTCTGGGCAGCTGGTCTGTAGGACAGGGTAAACACAAAACGGGTAAAGAACATGGCCCACCTCGCCTGACGAGGATTCAGTCTCCTCGCTGTCCGGATGTACTCCAGGTTGCGGTGGTCAGTCCAGATGTGAAAAGGGTGTTTGGCCCCCTCAAGCCAATGTCACCACACCTTCAAAGCCTTCACCATAGTCAACAGCTCACGGTCCCCCACATCATAGTTCTGCTCCACCGGGCGGAGCTTCGGTGGCGTGCCCATCCCTGGCACTGTGCGGCCGTCCCATCATACTCCCTGGGAAGGGAGACACGTATTCCACTGGAGCTGGATCTGGACGGGACAGGTAGAGACGGCTCCGATCCCAGCCACTGACGCGTCCACCTCCACTATGAATGCCAAAGAGGGGTCCGGATGGGCCAGCACGGGAGCCGAGGTAAACAGAGCTCTCAGCTGCCCAAAAGCCCTGTCCGCCTCAACCGACCACTGCAGACGTACAGGACCCCCCTTCAGCAGTGAGGTAATGGGAGCATCCACCTGGCCAAAACCCCGGATAAATCTCCGGTAGTAATTGGCAAACCCTAAAAATCACTGCACCTCCTTTACCGTGGTGGGAGTTGGCCAACTACGCACGGCTGCTATGCGGTCACTCTCCATCTCCACCCCTGATGTGGAAATGCGATACACTAGGAACGAGATGGACTGTTGAAAGAACAGGCATTTCTCAGCCTTGACGCACAGGTCATGCTCCAACAGTCGTCCAAGTACCTTGCACACCAAGGACACATGCTTGGCGCGTGTAGCGGAGTATATCAGAATGTCATCGATATACACCACTACACCCTGCCCGTGCAGGTCCCTACAAATATTGTCTACGAAGGATTGGAAGACTGATGGAGAATTCATCAACCCGTATGGCATGACGAGGTACTCATAATGCCCTGAGGTGGTACTAAATGCCGTCTTCCACTCGTCTCCCTCTCGGATACGTACCAGATTGTACGCACTCCTGAGATCCAGTTTAGTGAAGAAGCGTGCCCTGTGCATTGACTCAATCGCCGTGGTGATAAGAGGTAACGGGTAACTGTACCTCATCGTGATTTGATTGAGACCTCTATAATCAATGCACGGGTGCAGACCTCCATCCTTCTTCTTCACAAAAAAGAAACTCGAGGAGGCGGGTGAAGTGGAGGACCGAATGTACCCCTGACGCAGGGATTCGCAGACATATGTCTCCATAGCCACCATCTCCACTTGCGACAGGGGAGACAAGGGACTCCTGGGAAGTGCAGTGTCTACCAGGAGATTTATCGCACAATCCTCCCGATGATGGGGTGGTAATTGAGTCGCCTTCATCTTACAGAAGGCGAGAGCCAAATTGGCATATTCTGGAGGAATGCTCACGGTGGAGACCTGGTCTGGATTTTCCACTGTGGTAGCACCAACAGAAACCACTACACACTTCCCGGAGCACTCTCGCGACCACCCCGTGACAGCACTCTGTTGCCAGGAAATGGTGGGGTTATGATGAGCCAACCAGGGAAGGCCTAGTTCCATGGGAAATGCAGGAGAGTCAATGAGAAAGAGACGGATTCTCTCATTGTGTCCCCCCTGTGTCTTCATGGCCAGGGAGTGGCCTCCCTGATTAGCCCGAACCCTAATGGTCGACTATCCAGAGCGTGAACCGGAAAAGGTCTATCCACAGGAATAATGGGGATCCTTAACGTAAGTGCTAACGTGCTGTCAATAAAATTCCCTGCTGCGCCTGAATCGACGAGCGCCTTATGCTGGGAATGCGGGGAGAACTCAGGGAAACAAACAGGTACAAACAGGTGGACAACAGAGGACTCTGGATGAGAGGGGTGCATACTCACCTGGGGTGACGTCAGAGTGCCCTGCCTGCTGCCTCGACTCGCAGAGGGACCAACCCGGCACCGGCCGGCAGTGTGCCCTCTGCAGCCACAGATGGTGCACGTGAAGGCCCCTTCTCCAGCCCCCCTACAAGAAGCCCCTCCCAACTCCATGGGCACCGGAGTGGGAGTACTGGGAGATGGAACCGACAGAGCCCCCTCAGGACGTCCATGGATGACTAGCAGGTTATCCAACCGGATGGACATATCCACCAGTTGGTCAAAGGTGGTGGTGGCATCCCTGCAGGCCAACTCCCGTCGGATGTCCTCACGTAAGCTGCATCAATAGTGGTCGATGAGGGCCCTGTCGTTCCATCCTGCTCCGGCAGCCAAGGTCCGGAACTCCAAGTGCGAAATCCTGTGCACTCCTCGTCCCCTGCCTCAAATGGAAGAGTCGTTCATCCACCGCTCTACCTTCGGGCGGATGGTCAAAGATGGCCCGGAAACATCGGGTAAACTCCTCGAAGTGGTCCAACGCCGCGTGTTCCTCTCCCCACACGGCGTTTGCCCACTCCGGAGCTCTCCCCGAGAGGCATGAGACGAGGGAGGATACTCTCTCCCTTCCTGAGGGAGCTGGGTGAACAGTGGTCAGGTATAGGTCCAGTTGTAAAAGGAATCCCTGGCACTGTGCGGCCGTCCCATCATACTCCCTGGGAAGGGAGACACGTATTCCACTGGAGCTGGATCTGGACGGGACAGGTAGAGATAACCCCGGTTGAGCTGGTCTAGGCGCTGGAGAGACTTCCTGTCTCTCCCAGCAGTCCATGGTCTGGACAAACCCGCGTGTTCCTGGACGCGTTCCTCGACTCCTCTGACCGGGGTACCTGCTCCTGCTGACTCCATGGTTGGTGTAGGATTCTGTTAGGAGTGTGTATTGGAGGC
Source organism: Oncorhynchus tshawytscha (assembly GCF_018296145.1). Classification (NCBI taxonomy): domain Eukaryota; kingdom Metazoa; phylum Chordata; class Actinopteri; order Salmoniformes; family Salmonidae; genus Oncorhynchus; species Oncorhynchus tshawytscha. The sequence goes on along the minus strand of NC_056437.1, from coordinate 28,621,073 downwards.
GAAGTCAGGTGCAGGAGAGCAGAGTGTAGTGAACAGGCACACTTTTTATTCCGGTCAAAATGACAGCACAAAATAACATAAAACGTGCCCAAAACACGGAACATAGACAAAAAGTAACGTGCGTAACAATATCCACAATATCAAAATACACGTAACACAAACAATCCTACACAAAGACATGATGGGGAACAGAGGAATAGATACATATGAATGGGGAATGAAAACCAGGTGTGCAGGGAACAAGACAAAACAAATGGATACATGAAAAATGGAGCGGCGATGGCTAGAAAGACGGTGACGTCGACCGCTAAACGCTGCCCGAACAAGGAGAGGAGCCGACTTCACCGGAAGTCGTGACAGGGTGCCAGGACAGAAGAGCTTGGACTGGGCTGAGCAGGAGCTGCCCTCCGTAGGGGTGGGAGGGCCAAGAGACCAGAGGTGGCAGAACGTAGTGCTCGGGTTGGGGTGTAAGGTTTGAGTATAGCCTTAAGGTAGGGAGGGGCAGTTCATCTCGCTGTTCTGTAGGCAAGTACCATGGCCTTGTAGTCGATGCGAGCTTCAACTGGAAGCCAGTGGAGTGTGTGGAGGAGTGGGGTAACATTGGAGAACATGGGAAGGTTGAACACCAGGTGGGCTGCAGCGTTCTGGATAAGTTGCAGGGGTTTGATGGCACAAACGGGGAGCCCAGCCAACAGCAAGTTGCAGTAGTCCAAACGAGAGTGCCTGGATTAGGACCTGTGCCGCTTCCTGTGTGTGAGGTAGGGTCGTACTCTACGGATGTTGTAAAGCATGAACAAGTCACTACTTTGATGTTTGCAAAGACCAACAGGGTGTTGTGCAAGGTATGTGGTGGCATATTTCTGCTTTACCAAATGAGGAGAGAGTTACAAACTTCACACACCAGTTAGAGTTATATTTAAACTACATATTTTTTAATAATAAGCTTTGGGCTATTGCAAAGCTTATTATTAAAAAATATGTAGTTTAAGTGTAACTCTAACTGGTGTGTGAAGTTTGTAACTCTTTGATGCGCTATCTCCAATGAACCATTGAAAAGTGACGTCAGAAAAATACAAAGATCTGTTATAGCCAAGATACACCCCTCTCAACTTACATGACGAACCACAGATCTTAGGAACTGTTCACAAAGAAATACTTTTTCTTGAGAAAGGAGTATCCCTTAGCCAGATAACATTCGCTATAAATTATCGTTCAGTTTGGTCCCTCAGACGAGGTTCTAATCTCGTTCCTGGTATTTCATAGTACAAAAACATCCACTCATCCAATGGCATATATCAATTATCAACTCTAGATACTCCCATCTCAAGTAAACCCCCTCTTGACCCCACTCCCGGACAAGCTCACTGAGGGGAGTGAGCTTCTAGGTCATACACTATCCCAGGATAAGTGTAAGATCAGAGAGGACATACAATGTTTCCAGACACTGCCATACACCTCCCCCCAATGGGAAAAGGAGGGAGTGACTGGCACACAGACATTGTGGAGACAAGTAATTGGTTCCCCATTAATCACGCCATCCCTTCACATGGTCTAAGAATAGGTAAAGACACATTCACATATGAAGACAATGTTCCATTCTGTTCTCTTCCCTTTCTGATATTCTGCATAGCAACAGAGACATGTGAAAGACAAGCCTGACCTCTCCCCTCTCTGGGCCCCAAGTGACTGAGCCTCAGCTTAGGGAAAAGTGCAACTGCCAACACTATAGTCCAAAAGGATACATTCTAATGACAAGTATCTCACATAAGCATATTATGCAAATAAAACATCTTAATTATCTATGTTTCCCAACTAATTCTGATTCATCTGCCACAGGTCACGCCAACGTTCTTTGCATTCTGGGAGGGGGACACTGGAGTTGCCAACTGTGATGGAGAGGTCTTTGATCAGTTAAGCCCGGGAGGAAGAGCAGCCCCGTCTTGTCGAGTTTGAGCGTTAGGTGGTGGGCCAACATCCAAAAAGAGATATCTGCCAGGCACACAGAGATGTGTGTCGCCACCTGGGTGTCAGAAGGGGGGCGGGGAGGAGAAAAGCAGTTGAGTGTCATCCGCATAGCAATGATAGGATTGACCATGTGAGGATTTGACAGAACCTAGAACAGAGCCCAGGGGACACCAGTAGTGAGAGTAAGTGGTACAGATCCTCTCCACGTCACCTGGTAGGGGCAACCTGCTAGGTAAGATGCCATCCAAGAGTTTTCAGATCCTGAGACATCAAGCCCTGAGAGGGTGGAGAGGAGGATCTGATGGTTCGCGGTGTCGAAGTTGGACGAGAATAAAGGAGAGAGAGTCAGCTTTGGCAGTGCGGAGAGCCTCCGTGACACAGAAGAGCAGTGTCAGTTGAGTGACCTGTCTTGAAGCCTGACTGGCTGGGTTAAGATGATTGTTTTGAGAGAGAAAGTGAAAGAGTTATTCAGAGACATCATGCTCAAGCATTTTGGAAAGAAAAGGGATACCGGTCTGTAGTTGATATCAGAGGATTCCAGTGCTAGTTTCTTGAGGGGAGTGACTCGGGCCATTTTTAAGTCAGAGGGGACACAGCCACTGGTCAGGGATGAGTTGATGAGAGAAGTGAGGAATGGTAGAAGGTCTCCAGAGATGGTCTGGAGAAGGGAGTAGGGGACGCGGGTCGGGCGGGCAGGTTGTCAGATGGCTGGACCTCACTAGTCACAGGATTTCATTTGGAGAGAGAGGGGAGAAAAAGGCAAGGTGTAGAGCAGTTGTGTGTGAGTGGGACCAGTGAACGCAATAGACTGAGTGAATGAGGAGCGGATGTCGCCAACCTTTTCAAAGTGGTTGACAAAGTCGTCCGCAGAGAGGGAGGACGAAGGGGGTGGAGGATTATGGACGCAGGAGAAGGTGGAAAAGAGTTTCCTAGGGTTAGAGGCAGAAGATTGAAATTTAAAGTGACAGAAATTGGCTTTAGCAGTGGATATAGAGGAAGAGAATGTAGAGAGGAGGGAGTGAAAGGATGATAGGTCCTCTGGAAGTGTAGTTTTCCTCAACTTTTCGCTTAGCTGCCCACAGCCTTGTTCTGTAAGCTTGCAATGAGTCACTCAGCCACGGAGCAGGATGGGAGGGCCGAGCCGGCCGGGAGGAAAGGGGACAGTGCAAGTCATAGGATCCAGAAAGGGAGGAGAGTAGGGTTGAAGAGGAAGTCAGGAGACGGGAGGCAGAAGGATTTAGCAGAAGGTAGAACTGACAGGATAGAAGTGGAGAGAGAGCGAGTGAAGATTGCGGGGTAGGGGCCGAGTGGCTAGGGTTGGAGGAAAGGGAGACAGAAAAGGAAACAAAGTAGTGATCAAAGACCTGGGAGGGGGCATTAGCAGTAAGATTAGTAGGCAAATAGAGGGGACTGGAAAAGGGTATTGCCTGCTTTGTGATTGGGAGGGGACTGGAAAAAGGTTAGGTCACAATAGGCAAGGAGGGGAAAAAAGAAATGAATCGAAGGCAGACGTCAGGAGGTTGAAGTCGTTAAGTACGAGGGGCACGAGCTATCATCTGGAAATTGTCTTATCAAGGTGTCAAGCTCATTGAAGAACTCTAAGGGCACCTGGTGGCCGATTGTTGTCAGATATGTTAAGCTTGAGTGTACACGTGACAGTGACACAGTGGCGATATTAGCATGTAAACCTTGGTGGGGCAAAAAAGAAAGTGTACAGTACCAGTCAAAGCTTGGACACCTACTCATTCAAAGGTTTGTCGTTATTTTTACTACTTTCTACATTGTAGAATAATAGTGAAGATATCAAACTATGAAATAACACATGGAATCATGTAGTACCAAAAAAAGTGTTAAACAAATCAAAATATATTTTATATTTGAGATTCTTCAAAGTAGTCACCCTTTGCCTTTATGACAGCTTTGCACACTCTTAGTATTCTCTCAACCAGCTTCATGAGGTAGTCACCTGGAATACATTTCAATTACTAACAGGTGTGCCTTCTTAAAAGTTAATTTGTGGAATATCTTTCCTTCTGAATGCATTTAAGCCAATCAGTTGTGACAAGGGGGGGGGGGCAAATAAATGCTTCACAGACTTCAAGTAACAGACACGCCTCAACATCAACTGTTCAGAGGAGACTGTGAATCAGGCCTTCATTGTTGAATTTCTGTGAAGAGACCACTACTAAAAGGACACCAATAAAAATAGGAGACTTGCTTGGGCCAAGAAACACGAGCAATGGACATTTGATGGAAATCGGTGAAATAGGTGGAAATCTGTCCTTTGGTCTGATGTCTTTGTAAGATGCAGAATAGGTGAACGGATGATCTACGCATGTGTGGTTCCCACCGTGAAGCATGGAGGAGGTGTGATGGTGATGGGGTGCTATGCTGGTGACACTATCTGTGATTTATTTAGAATTCAAAGCACACTTAACCAGCATGGCTACCACAGCATTCTGCAGCGATATGCTATCCCATCTGGTTAGCACTTAGTGGGACTATCATTTGTTTTTCAACAGGCCAATGACCAACACACCTCTAGGCTGTGTAAGGGCTATTTTCCCAAGAAGGAGAGTGATGAGTGCTGTGTTAGATGACCTGGCCTCCACAATCCCGCTACCTTAACCCAATTGAGATGGTTTTGGATTAATTGGACCTCAGAGTGAAGAAAAATTAGCCAACACGTGCTCAGCATATGTGTGAATTCTTTCAAGGATTCCAGGTGACTACCTCATGAAGATCATTGAGAGAATGCCAAGATTCTACAAAGCTGTCATCAAGGCAAAGGGGGGCTACTTTAAACAATCCAAATATATTGACATGTTTAACACTTTTTTTGGTTACTACATGATTCCACATGTGTTATTTCATAGTTTTGATGTCTTCACTATTATTCTCCTGTAACGTCTGCTTCCAACTCACACTCTCAAACATGTAGATCCCTTGAACGCAGCTCACTCTCTAGATCCCAATCACCTGAAATCTGATCACCTGTTCACACACCTGCATGCCATTATCACACACTATTTAGTTTAGTTCTTTGCACCCCATCATTGTGAGGTTGTTGTTTGTTTTGTGACACACTTCTATTCGGAGCTCTGTTTTTCCTGTGACTTAATCCTCCCGTGTATGATAGTGAGGCAGTCCAAAACTAACGATGCCTTTTGCCTATTCCCTGCCTGTACCCTAGCCTATCGGATTTCCTGTTATCAACCTATTGCCTGATCTCCCGGATGACTTTACTAGCCTTTCCCTGCCTGTACTGTTGCCATTTTGGACCCCCTGTGTATGACCTTCTGCCTGCCCCTGGACCCAGCTATCTGCCTCCTCCTGTGGTCCTTTGCAAATAAACAGCTGCTGCGCCCTGCGATTGAAACCAGCCCTCTGTCTCCCATTGTGTTCATTGAGACCAACATTTGGGCTTGCCTGTTTTGCATGTTATTTTGGCATTAATATGTGTCACATATCAACGTGCAAACAATGTAAAAAATATGTTGAGTTAATAAAGCCGCATACAAACATGGTCTCTTTTGTTTTCTTGAGTAAGGGACCTCCAAAATGCAGTTGTTTCAGCCTAGCTCAAGCCAGTAGAAAATATGGCGCATTGCGCTGTGATTGGTTCAGTTTCTGTCACTTATGGGGACACTACGTCTAACCATAGAGCTTGAAAATTCTAGCCCCTTGGGTGCTGCCATAGAGTTACATTAGAAGTGCCCATCCAAGAAGGCTCAAAGTCATTGACCACAGAAAATCACGTCAAATTACGTTATATCTGCAGTCCCTTTGATTGGACTGATCATGTCAACATCATACTTTCAAAATCTAAGCTAGCAGTCATGTATCAAGTCAACAATCTACTGGCAAATCCTTTTTAATACTTGTCATATGAAGAGAAATTATAGATAAAACGTATCGATGCTTATCGGCCATTGGACAAACATTACACAACAAGTGTAACAATGAGTGGTTTGGAAGGAACCAGTGGCTAACTGCAAGCATTGCAAAGCAATCATTAGCCAAGTCTAAGATTAAGGGTCTCTTTTCCTAGTTTAAAATTATAAACATTCAACATGGCCATGCTGTCAATGAAGCATGATTTGTGCCGTGATCAAAACAATTTAACTCAGAACTGCAAAATATGACTTTAGTGAGTTCAGGACAACTGGGAACTCTGGGAAAAACAAGCTACGACGAGGAAATATGTTTTGAACTTTCATCCAACTCTGAATTGTAAATCGGGAACTTGGGCCTCTTTCTAGAGCTATGACCTGAAGATCACCGAAGTCAACCTGATTCGACCCAGATTTTTTTAGAGTTCCCAGTTGTCTTGAAAACACCATAAATCCAGAGAGTACCAGACTTTGATGACAAAGTTTGATGACAAAATTTGCCCACGAAGGACCGCTGCGCCACCTTCCTGTTCAAGTGAGCACAGCACAACAAGGTGAGTCCAAAAATGTCTTGTATGCTGCTGGATAAATAATGTAATATGCCAGGGAGATATGTATACTGTAGTTCAGAAAGTAATACTAAGTGTATGTTGTGTAGTAAGCTGTTAGTAGCCCATGTGCCTCACCCTAATAATTTGGTCTAATTTCGCCTACTGTTCTGACTTGGTGGTGCACATGTTGCCTAGAGCTTTCATTGTCTGCTTATACATTTCAAAAGTGCTGAACAAATAGTTATATTGACAAAGTCCGTCGCCCATAAAGTCTTAATCAAGATTACGGATTGCCACTTATCCGCTTGTCGTCCCCTTATGCCATAGTTTGTATATCTCAATTGTCAGCAGAAACCACATTTGTTTAAGCAAGTCAGCCATATCAGCTATGTTTTCTTAAAAGGCAGTAAAAAAGTCTGAATGAACTGTTTCGCTGCCAGACAAGGCTCTACTGATAGCCAGGTGTAGCAGTGGTAAGGTGTTGGGACTCTGCTGTTGGGACAGCTTTATGTAGGCCCTAACAGTTTGTGGGCACCATTTGTCACTGTTATAGTGCAATTAATGTATTGTTTAGTGTTGTGTTGTGTAGTGTAGTGGCTTGGCTGGCATGCATCCCCCCCAATTGTATTTGTGCCCCACCAAGATTTACATGCTAAAATCGCCACTGATATAGACAGGTGTGTGCCTTTCCAAATCATGTTCAATCAATTGAAGTTACCACAGGTGGACTCCAATCAAGTTGTAGAAACATCAAGGATGAGCAATGGAAACAGGATGCACCTGAGCTCAATTGAGTCTCATAGCAAAGGGTCTGAGCACTTATGTAAATGAGGTATTTCAGTATATACAATTGCCAAAAACCTGTTTTTGCTTTGTCGTGATGGGGTATTGTGTGTAGATGAGGATTTTTAATTTATTTAATCAATTTAAGAAAGTCTGTAACATAACAAAATGTGGGAAAGGGGAGGGGGTCTGAATACTTTCCGAATGCACTGTACATTTTACAAACAGTACATTTTACATCAGTTATGTTTTATGTTTATGTTTATGTTTGTTTTCAGTCCATATACCACCATATACTTTTCTGCTGTGCTGTGGTGTTTCACAAAAGTTCAGAACTTTTCTATTCTCATATTTTATACATATTGTAAATTAAAGAAAAAATGTTTTGCTAAGAGTATTATTATATTATTGATAGATTGATTATGACTTTTCAAAATCACCCAGCAGTGCTATTTGTGGGAGTTAGCTCCAAGTAAATGTTGATTTTTTTCCATTCCTGAACCTGCGACCAAAAACAAGCTATATATGTGCAGTTCCAAAACAAGTGATCTAATGATTCTGTCTCTTCAGGTTGTAGATATATATATATATATATATATATATATATATATATATATATATATATATATATATATATATATATATATATCATTCTATTGGTTGCAAGAATTGTGTATAATCATTTAAATTGAAAAACTACATTTTGAATCTGGTGTCATTTTGTGTATCAGTTCATAAACCAGTTCATAAATGTAATCGGTACATCAAAAATCTCCTCCCAACTATTTTGCAACATGTATGGCGGAGCTGTACATTTTTTGGTCCTTAAGTTAAATGGAACTGGTATACTTTTTTTATTTATCACAATTTTCTTTAACCAATTTTGGTCTTTAATGCAGACAAGTTCCTTCTCTCCTTTCTACTTGCCTCCTCTAGCAGAACCGTCTTTGTTTCGTCGATGCTCTTGGTTTTGCCGACGAGACCGTTGCTAACACAGCTACGGCTAAGAAAACAGGGGACACTGAAGTACTAACAATAATTTCCTTGCAAAGGTGAAGAGCACACCACCCAGTACTAATTGCTGATTGCTGAGGAGAAACCACTCCCCCTCCAATACAGCCACTGTTTATGAAAACAACAACAGTCAGAAATTTCCCTGCCCCTTAATCCTGGTTGATGTGTCAACAATCATCTGCAAGTTATGAGCAGTCAGCAGTTCACACACCAAGTAGGCTACTGGGAAGACATGCAGCACTTAAAGTAAATGGCCATAGCTAGCAAAAAACAGTACTAGACAGCAAATAAAGACAAAAATCATACTTGCTCTAGGATTCTTCTAGCTATATATTGTGTTAGAATGACCGATTCTTAGGCAATAGAATGGTGTGTGTGTTTATGGTAGGTGAATGAAGATGTCGATGACCTGATGGTCAATGTCTGCTCAGGAGGAAGCAACCAATGAGTTTTAACAGCCGGATGTCTTCATTTTATGAACTGACCAATGAATGTTTGAAGGAGAGCTAACCTGTCAAAAGCCCCCTAGCCTTTGTAGAGTTCCCTCAACAACCAGACGTCCCGGTTTTCAGGGGAAATGGAAAGAGAGCCTGTGGCGCTTTTGGATGTTAACAAGGCGACACTCCATCTTAACTCCTCCTCCACATTTACTAGATTGGTTGAACAGTGCAGAAGAGAACCTCTCCCGACAGATTTTGTCTCATCAAATCAAATTAAAATCAAGTCCAATTTTATTGGTCACATACACATGGTTAGCAGAAGTTAATGCGAGTGTAGCAAAATGCTTGTGCTTCTAGTTTCGACCATGCAGTAAAATCTCACAAGTAATCTAACAAATTCACAACAACTACCTTATACACACACAAATACACACAAATGTAAAGGGATGAATAAGAATATGAACATAGAAATATATGGATGTGCGATGGTGTGAGGCATAGGCAAGATGCAGTAGATGGGGTAGAATACAGTATATACATATGAGATGGGTAATGTAGGATATGTAAACATGATTAAAGTGGCGTTATTTAAAGTGACTAGTGATACCTCTATGTAAACTTTATCAAAGTGCCGTTATTTAAAGTGACTAGTGATACCTTTATTAAGTCAGTTTATTTAAGTGGCCAGAGATTTGAGTCTGTATGTTGGCAGCAGCCACTCTGTGTTAGTGATGGCTGTTTAACAGTCTGATGGCCTTGAGATAGAAGCTGTTAATTGACAGCATGCCAGGGAGTATTGCAGAGGTCTTGAAAAAGAAGGGACAACACCGCAAATATTTGCATCAACTTCATGTAATTGTCAATAAAAGCCTTTGACACTTATGAAATGCTTGTAATTATACTTCAGTAATCCATAGTAACATCTGACAAAAATATCTAAAGACACTGAAGCAGCAGACTTTGTGAAAATTAATATTTGTGTCATTCTCTAAACTTTTGGCCAGGACTGTACAGGGGGCTTCGGTACCGAGTCACTGTGCAGGGGTACAGGCTAGTTGAGGTAATATGTACATGTAGGTGGGGGCAAAGTGACTGCATAGGTAACAAACAAACAGCAAGTAGCAGCAGTGTACAAAGGGGGGGGTCAATGTAAATTGCCCTGTGGCGATTTTTATGATTTCTTCAGCTGTCTAATGGCTTTGGGGTAGAAGTTGTTGAGGAGCCTTTTGGTCCTAGACTTGGCGCTCCGGTACCACTTGCCGTGCGATAGCAGAGAACACAGTCTGTAGCTTGGGTAACTGGAGTCTCTGACAATTTTATGGAATTTCATCTGACACTGCCTATTATATAGGTCCTGGATGGCAGGAAGCTTGGCTACAGTGATGTACTGGGCCATTCGCACTACCCTCTGTAGCGCCTTACGATCAGATGCCGGGCAGTTGCCATACCAGGCGGTGATGCAACCAGCTCTTGATGGTGCAGCTGTAGAATCTTTTCAGGATCTGGGGACCCATGCCAAATCTTTTCAGGCTCCTGAGGGGGAAAATATTTTTTCGTGCCTTCTTCACGACTGTCTTGGTATGTTTGGACCATGATAGTTTGTTGGTGATGTGGACACAAAGGAACTTGAAACTCTCGACCCGCTCCACTACAGCCCCGTCAATGTTAATGGGGGCCTGTTCGGCCCGCCTTTTCCTGTAGTCCACGATCAGCTCCTTTGTCTTGCTCACATTGAGGGAGAGGTTGTTGTCCTGGCACCACACTGCCACTTCTCTGACCTCCTCCCTATAGGCCGTCTCATCGTTATCTATGATCAGGCCTACCACTGTTGTGTCATCAGCAAACTTAATGATGGTGTTGGAATCGGGCTTGCCTAAACAGTCGTGGGTGAACAGGGAATACAGGAGAGGACTAAGTACACACCCCTGTGCAGCCCCAGTGTTAAGGATCAGCGTGGCAGACGTGTTGTTGCCTACTCTTACCACCTGGGGGTGGCCCATCAGGATGTCTAGGATCCAGTTGCAGAGGGAGGTTTTTAGTCCCAGAATCCTTACCTTAGTGATGAGCTTCACGGACACTAATGTTTTGAACGCTGAGCTGTAGTCAATGAACAGCATTCTCTCATAGGTGTTCCTTTTGTCCAGGTGAGAAAGGGCAGTGTGGAGTGCGATTGAGATTACGTCATCTGTGGATCTTTTGGGGCGGTATGTGAATTGGAGTGGGTCTAGGGTGTCCGGGAGGATGCTGTTGATGTGAGCCATGACCAGCCTTTCAAAGCACTTCATGGCTACCGACATGAGTGCCACGGGGCGGTAATCATTTAGGAGGTTACCTTCGCTTCCTTGGGCACAGGGACTATGATGGTCTGCTTGAAACATGTAGGTATTACAGACTCGGTCAAGGAGAGGTTGAAAATGTCAGTGAAGATATTTGACAGTTGGTCCGCACATGTTTTGAGTACATGTCCTGGTAATCCGTCTGGCCCAACGGCTTTGTGAATGTTGACCTGTTTAAAGGTTTTGTTCACATTGGCTGCTGAGAGCGTTATCACACAGTCATCCAGAACAGCTGGTGCTCTCGTGCATACTTCAGTGCAGTTTTTTCCCTGGTTGCACATTTTTCCCTGGTTGCACGTAAAAGTTTGGTAAAACTGATTTAAGTTTGCCTGCTTTAAAGTCCCCGGCCACTAGGAGCTCCACTTCTGGGTGAGCATTTTCTTCTTTGCTTATGGCCTTATAGAGTTGGTTGAGAGCTGTCTTAGTCCCAGCTTCTCTTTGTAATGGTAAATAGATGGCTAAGAATAATAGAGATGAGGACTCTCTTGGTAGATAGTGTGGTCAACAGCTTATCATAAGGTACTCTACCTCAGGCGAGCAATACCTCAAGACTTCTTTAATATTCGACATTGCGCACCAACTGTTATTGACAAAAAGACACACACACCCAACCCTCGTCTTACCAGAGGTAGCATCTCTATTCTGCGTGATCCCGCCAGCTCTATTTTCTCTGTTTCTTCATTCAGCCACATCTCAGTGAAACATAAGATGTTAGAGTTTTTAATGTCCTGTTGGTAGGATAATCTTAATAGTAGGTCATCAATTTTATTTTCCAATAATTGCACGTTAGCAAGGAGAATGAAAGGCATTGGGAGTTTGTTCACTCGCCTCCAAATTCTCAGAAGGATCATCGATCTGCGTCCCCTTTTCCGGCGTCTTTTCTTCACGCAAAAGGCGTGGATCTGGGCTTGTTCCAGTGAAAGCAGGATATCCTTCTCGTCGGACTCATTAACGGAAAAAGTTTATTTCAGTCCACGGTGAGCTTTTCTGATGTCCAGAAGTTATTTTTGGTAATAAGAGATGGTAGCAGCAACATTATGTACACAATAAGTAAAAATGTAAGTTACGCAAAAAAAACAACAACAATTGCACAATTGGTTGGGAGAATGTAAAACGTCAGCCATGTTCTTCGGTGCCATCTCGTTCTTCGGTCAGGATCTCGTTTTTCTAATGAGCAACAGAAAGTGACTCTTTAAGGATTTCTAGCGAACCAAAGGTAACGAATCAACTGTCAAAATCGAGATCAACAGTGGCCTGGAGTGGTCTTGCTGGTTAGGGGCGCTTCCGTCATTACGCACATACAGTATAGGCCTACTGTGTCACCGTTCCGGGACCCACGCCCTTCTGGCACAAATAACTAAATTCCCCTGATTGACTTGATTTAGTTACACAGTCCAGCGATATTTTAGCCATGATCTTGATAAGAAATCAGTTGTATTTCCAATAAACAGGAACAAATGGAATAGTAGGCTACATCAACATTTACTTTCCATTTATACATTTATACAAAGTGTCGGGTAAATTGCCACAGTAGATATGCTTGGTAAATGAGAAAATACTTAATTTACATTGTACAGAATGCTTGTCAAATAGAGACATCTCTCTTAGTCTGTTCAAAAAGGACTAAGTTATCCTGATAATACCCACCAGAGTGCGAACATATTTTGAAAGACTTAACAGGACTAAGGTAACACCGACATCATCTTTTAGGGAGCAGCAATGAAGTGACCAATAATGGTTAATCAGCTGTGCGGGTGAATTTACAGCATATTGATGGTTTAACAAGACATCAGATTGCGATAATCTAGTGCCACCGATCGTTTCAATAGGCCCCTTGTTATTTGATTATATTGCAGTACCTTCTGTATGCTACCTGTTAGCCTAGCCATTGTCACATAATGGAAGGTGTGAAAACTGATAAGAGGCTGTTGTTTGTGTTTTCCTGGCTGATCTGGGTCATCAGGTGTTTGACAGATGTAGGCCTACTGTAGAACAATAAACTTTCCTCCCGTGTGGATGCTCGCCCACGTTTTATAGTTAGGCTATGTATAATTTGTTAATATAGTTATGGTCTTTGGTGTGGATGGCCCTTACATAGGTGAGATTTCCATTGCTAAGCTGTTATATTACAGGTACAATAGTATAGGCCTACTGTACTTTGATTTCATTATTTGAAGTCATCCTTCTTGTGATTTCAAAACCTGTATTGTGTGACTTTAATATTTCATTTCGTAAAGCTGTCAAGATGTTTATGCATTGGAGCCTATCCAAAGACAATTTTGTTAAGCTGTGATTTGAACCCATGCCAACTCTGGCATATGTGTGCCAGGGTCAGCAGATGTAACCCCTGGACCACACAGCTACTGAGGCCATCAATAAATTATTCTGCATATTGCTTGCCTTGAACATATAATAATAATAATACAAATAAAAAATATCCCAAATGAAAAAACATCTACCCCCTACAATTTATTATAATCCACATAAGAATTCACACAAGATGCACTGTAGCATAAACGTAGCCTGCGTGTACTCTACATAGGCTGCTTTTTTTTTTACACAGGAAACCCAATTCTGATATTTTTGGACTTTTAACCAATCGCATTAGATCTTTTCACATCAGATCTGTTTCAGAGCTGATCTGAATGGTCAAAATACCAATTAGTGAAAAAAAGATCAGAATTAGTCTGCCTGTCTAAACGCAGCCATAGGCTACTTGAACTGGTGCCGAGTGAACCTGCAGTCTAAATGACAATGCAGGTAGCTATGGTACTGCATTGTATACAAACACCGATTCCAGCTGCCCTCTGGTGGTAATTGTAAATATTTCTTCAGATATTCAAATCCTCCTGATGCATGATATTTTTTTTCTTGCAACGAAACTGGTCAAATTAAGATCTGACAACTGTAAAAGGAGATTGTAGGGCTGTGTTTTACAAAATGGAGTTCATACATCAAGATGTACAGTAAGGATGTGCAGCTCCTGAGTGGCGCAATGGTCTAAGGCACTGCATCACAGTGCTAGACATCACTACAGACCCTGGTTTAATCCCCGGCTGTATCACAAGCAGCTGTGATTGGGAGTCCCATAGGGAGGTGCACAATTGGCCGGTGTAGGCTGTCATTGTAAATTAGAATGTGTTCTTAAATGACTTGTCTAGTTAAATAAAGGTTCAATCATCCATGCCTGTCCAGAAGTCCCTGTGATGTGAAGCCATGCAGTCAGGTGGTGGTGCAGTACAATGTGATAAAGATAAGCCCTCTTCATGGTTTATAAATTGATATGCAAAATGAGTCAAATTATTATACACAATTCTTGCAACAAATAGAATGTTATATAGGGGATACAACCATCCCACCTCTGCAGATTTTGCTGCGAAGAGACAGAATCATTAGATCACTTGTTCTGGTACTTCCTATATGTAGTTTGTTTTTGGTCCCAGGTTCAGGAATGGCTGAACAATTGCAACATTTACTTGGAGCTAACTCTGCAAATAGCACTGCTGGGTGACTTGAAAAGTCATAGTCAATCGATCAATAATATAATAATACTCTTAGAAAATGTGTTTATATTTAATTTACAACCTGTAGAAACTATGAGAATATAAAGGTTCACAACTTCTGTGAAACAGCACAGTAGAAAAATATATGGCAGCTAGAACTGGATGGTCTTCACAGATAGATGGGAGGGGTTGAGGGTAGCTGAAGGCTGTGACTAAAAGCAAACAAAGGATAACTAATGTAAAACATACTGTCTGTGAAATGTATATAGTATGCATAAACTGGAAGTAGAAGCCTAAATATAGTTGTCCATTAGTTTACTCAAATTAGGGGAGGGTGGCAGGGGAAATAATAAAGAAGGAAAAAAAAGAAATACATGTTTACCCCTTTTTCGTGGTATCCAATTGGTAGTTACAGTATTGTCTCATCCCTCAACTCCCGGACTTGGGTCAGGCAAAGGTCGAGAGCCGTGCATCCTCCGAAACACAACCCAACCCAACCAAGCCACACTGCTTCTTGACACAATGCCCAGTTAACCCAGAAGCCAGCCACACCAATGTATTGGAGGAAACACTGTACACCTAGTGACCATGTCAGCATGCACTGCACCTGGCCCACCACAGGAGTCACTAGTGCATGATGGGACAAGACATTCCTGCTGGCCAAACCCTCCCCTAACCCAGACGACACTGGGCCAATTGTGCACCGTCCCATGGGTCTCCAAGGTTGCGACCGGCTGCGACAGAACCCAGGACTTGAAACCAGAATCTCTGGTGGCACAGCTAGCCTTAGACCACTGCGCCACAAGGGAGGCCTGGAAAATAAATATTTGTTAAAATATATACAGTACCAGTAAAGGGTTTGGACACACCTACTCATTCATGGGTTTTTCTTTATTTTTTACTATTTTCTACCTTGTAGAATAACTGTAAAGCCATCTAAACTATTAAATAACACATATGGAATCATGTAGCAACCAAAAAAGTGTTAAACAAATTAAAATATATTTGAGATTCTTCAAAGTAGCCATGATAGCTTTGCACACTCTTGGCATTCTCTCAACCAGCATCATGAGGTAGTCATTCATGTCTTCACTATTATTCTACAATGTAGAAAATAGTAAAAAATTAAGAAAAACCCTTGAATGAGTAGGTGTGTCCAAACTTTTGACTGGTACTGTACAGTGGGGAGAACAAGTATTTGATACACTGCCGATTTTGCAGGTTTTCCTAGCATGTAGAGGTCAAATTTTTATCATAGGTACACTTCAACTGTGAGAGACGGAATCTAAAACAAAAATCCAGAAAATCACATTGTATGATTTTTAAGTAATTAATTTGCATTTTATTGCATGACATAAGTATTTGAACACCTACCAACCAGTAAGAATTCCGGCTCTCACAAACCTGTTAGTTTTTCTTTAAGAAGCCCTCCTGTTCTCCACTCATTACCTGTATTAACTGCACCTGTTTGTACTCGTTACCTGTATAAAAGACACCTGTCCACACACTCAATCAAACAGACTCCAACCTCTCCACAATGGCCAAGACCAGAGAGCTGTGTAAGGACATCAGGGATAAAATTGTAGACCTGCACAAGGCTGGGATGGGCTACAGGACAATAGGCAAGCAGCTTGGTGAGAAGGCAACAACTGTTGGCGCAATTATTAGAAAATGGAAGAAGTTCAAGATGATGGTCAATCACCCTCAGTCTGGGGCTCCATGCAAGATCTCACCTCATGGGGCGTCAATGATCATGAGGAAGGTGAGGGATCAGTCCAGAACTACACGGCAGGACCTGGTCAATGACCTGAAGAGCGCTGGGCCCACAGAAAGAAAAGAAAACCATTAGTAACACACTACGCCGTCATGGATTAAAATCCTGCAGCGCACCCAAGGTCCCCCTGCTCAAGCCAGCGCATGTCCAGGCCCGTCTGAAGTTTGCCAATGACCATCTGGATGATCCAGAGGAGGAATGGGAGAAGGTCATGTGGTCTGATGAGACAAAAATAGAGCTTTTTGGTCTAAACTCCACTCGCAGTGTTTTGAGGAAGAAGGATGAGTACAACCCCAAGAACACCATCCCAACCGTGAAGCATGGAGGTGGAAACATCATTCTTTGGGGATGCTTTTCTGCAAAGGGGACAGGATGACTGCACCGTATTGAGGGGAGGATGGATGGGGCCATGTATCGCGAGATCTTGGCCAACAACCTCCTTCCCTCAGTAAGAGCATTGAAGATGGGTCGTGGCTGGGTCTTCCAGCATGACAACGACCCGAAACACACAGCCAGGGCAACTAAGGAGTGGCTCCGTAAGAAGCATCTCAAGGTCCTGGAGTTGCCTAGCCAGTCTCCAGACCTGAACCCAATAGAAAATCTTTGGAGGGAGCTGAAAGTCCGTATTGCCCAGCGACAGCCCCGAAACCTGAAGGATCTGGAGAAGGTCTGTATGGAGGAGTTGGCCAAAATCCCTGCTGCAGTGTGTGCAAACCTGGTCAAGAACTACAGGAAACGTACGATCTCTGTAATTGCAAACAAAGGTTTCTGTACCAAATATTAAGTTTTGCTTTTCTGATGTATCAAATACTTATGTCATGCAATAAAAGGCAAATTAATTACTTACAAATCATAAAATGTGATTTTCTGGATTTTTGTTTAAGATTCCGTCTCTGACAGTTGAAGGGTACCTATGATAAAAATTACAGACCTCTACATGCTTTGTAAGTAGGAAAACCTGCAAAATCGGTAGTGTTTCAAATACTTGTTCTCCCCACTGTATATATTTTCCCCAAAATATGGGGGATTTCTAAATTATGCATACAATTACACTGGTAGAAGCCACAATCTATCTGCAATATTAAAGGTGATCTAGCCCCTAAAAAATAAAAAATAAAAACAAAATATAGATAAGCCCTCCTACAGACCATCACTGTGATGAATGTTAAAATACACCCCTGGCACTCTCTGCCATTCTCCGTAACACTCCCTCTCTCTCCCTCCTCTCTCTCAATATTTTTCTCCACTATCTCCCTCTCTCTGTCCCTCAAACACCAGCCTTGTGCTCCTCCTCTGCCCTGCCTGTGCCTCCATCTCTCCTTCCTTCTAAACTGAAACTACAGTTTTCTTTCCTTTTCCTTTTCTTTACCTCTATCTCATTCTCTCATTAGATGTTAATGACAGGTCTTATATGCAGTCTTTGGCTGGCTTTAAAGTCCAATTATCCTCCAAGGTTAGCGAGAGCTCACTGATCCTGTGGTCCATGGAGGATATCTCTTCTCTTTTGAAGAAGGGGAGGTGCACTGTACCATTTCAAATATCAAACGTTACTCATTTTTTAAATGTCACACATCTTGGCTAATAATAACACTTCACTGTCTGAAGTATTACTGACAACCATGATCATCACTCTCTACCCTCTCTCAGCCAGAAGAGGACTGGCCACCCCTCAGAGCCTGGTTCCTATCTCGGTTTCTTCCTACATATGTAGGATCTTAATTTGAGACAGTTTGCTACAGCAGGAAAATTATACTACAGCAACATAAAATGTGAATTATTATGTGGATTATAATTCATGGACATTGTTGTAGGGGATGATGTATTTTTCATTAGGGGAAATCAATTCTGACATTTCAGAGTGGAAATTACACATTTTAGAAGCCTTTTTAAAACTCAAATACACGGCAAGTTTGCATTTTCCATTTCTTATTTTCAAAATTAGATCCTACATCTGGTTCCTTCCTTTTCTATGGAGTTTTTCCTAGTCACTGTAACGGCTGATTTCCTCTTCGTCTGTAGAGGAGTAAGGATCGGACCAAGATGCAGCGTGGTAAGTGTTCATGACGATATTTTAATGAAGACAAAATGAACACTCGAACAAAAACAATAAACGATAACATGAAATCTACAAAAACCGAAACTGTGTGTGGCGACAAACACACACACGGAAACAAACACCCACAAACCAACAGTGAAACCTAGGCTCCCTAAGTATGATTCTCAATCAGAGGCAGGTGTCGTTAGTTGTCTCTGATTGAGAATCATACTTAGGGAGCCTGGTTGAAGGTTGAAAGTCATGCGTCCTCCGATACACAACCCAACCAAGCCGCACTGCTTATTAACACAGCGCACATCCAACCCGGAAGCCAGCCGCACCAATGTGTCGAAGGAAACACAGTGCACCTGGCAACCTTGGTTAGCGCGCACTGCGCCCGGCCCGCCACAGGAGTCGCTGGTGCGCGATGAGACAAGGATATCCCTACCGGCCAAACCCTCCCTAACCCGGACGACGCCAGTCACGGCCGAGCCAGAGCCAGAGCCTGGGCGCAAACCCAGGGTCTCTGGTGGCGCCTGCTTGCGGAGTAAGGAGTGAGAGTGGGACCACTGCGCCACCCGGGAGGCCCCCCATCATTCTTATTTAATTTCAGAAGTTATATCACAGACATTTAATTCCCTAACTGAAATGGAATTCTGCAATCAATGCCATCACATCAGTACTCTTGTTCAAAGCACTGTAATGGCTGGAACGGAGCAAATGGAATGGCATCAAACACAAGGAACCATGTGTTTGATGTATTTGATACCATTGCACTCATTCCACTCCAGTCATTACCACGAGCCCGTTCTCCTCAATTAAGGTGCCACAAACCTCCTGTGATGCCCCCCCCCCCCTGCTATGACAGCACTGTTGAAATGTGGGCTACATGCGGTGAATGTACTCCATTTACTCTACATGGGTATGTGCGGTCAGCATTAAACCTGGTAAAGACTTTAATGTTTGAAACATTGTAATCTGTACCAGTGCAGCAAGCAACACTGCAGTGGACATTGAGTCA
Source organism: Oncorhynchus tshawytscha (assembly GCF_018296145.1). Taxonomy (NCBI): domain Eukaryota; kingdom Metazoa; phylum Chordata; class Actinopteri; order Salmoniformes; family Salmonidae; genus Oncorhynchus; species Oncorhynchus tshawytscha. Next base: position 28,601,758 of record NC_056437.1, on the reverse strand, counting down.
GTATTCCTTACTATAGATTGTGGTGGATAGTTGCGGTGGTGGTGGCCTGACCTCCCATGGCCTGTTGGAGCTAATGAAGTTCTCCGCTAAGTAATCCACCCCAGTGGAAATCATCTGAGCTGAAGCCAACATATGGTTCCTCAGTTTTATTTCACCATCGCATGCCCATGCATATTCTATCAGGCAGCATGCCGTGCACCCGTCTGTTTCATAATGGAGATTTTGCAAGATGCAAGGCAAGATGGTGTGTGTTTTTCTTGTATGTCTTCCTTTCACTGTTAATCAGATTTTATAGTTCATGTACAGTCATGTGAGATCTTGGTTAAAACAACTTCGCAATATCCTTGTAGCTGGATACTCCACTAGTCACAGTATGTCTTGTCTCAGGGCTGTATAATGCTGGTATGACTTCTGTTTAGTTCCAGAGATGTGCCCTTTACGCTCAGTTTGTACTGATGTGGGATCTTAATTTGATCACCTTGTTGCAAGGGATGTTTCCTGCAATGCAGGACATTTTACACTTGTAATGTATTTAAAGGTTTAAAAAGGCTTCTAAAGTTTGTAATTTCCACATTGACTTGACTTTCCCTTACAAAAATTGTATCCCCCGCTACACAAATGTCAATTAATTATAATCCACATAATTCACCTTTCCCATTGCTGAAGGATTATTTTCCTGCTGTAGGAGACAGGCTCAAATTAAGATCCAACATCTGAATGTCAAATACAATTTGAGTTATGCAACATTACAGACTATATTGCCGACCTGTAGCTAGTAATATAGTAGAGTGTAAGAGACACAGACTGACCTGTAGTAATGTAGTGAGAGTAAGACGCAGACTGACTTGTATTAATGTAGTGAGAGTAAGACACGGACTGACCTGTAGTAATGTAGTGAGTGTGAGAGACACAAATTGACCTGTAGTAATGTAGTGAGAGTAAGACGCAGACTGACCTGTAGTAATGTAGTGAGAGTAAGACGCAGACTGACCTGTAGTAATGTAGTGAGAGTAAGACGCAGACTGACCTGTAGTAATGTAGTGAGAGTAAGACGCAGACTGACCTGTAGTAATGTAATGAGAGTAAGACGCAGACTGACCTGTAGTAATGTAATGAGAGTAAGAGACACAGACTGACTTGTAGTGAGAGTAAGACACAGACTGACCTGTAGTAATGTAGTGAGAGAAAGACACAGACTGACCTGTAGTAATGTAGTGAGAGTAAGAGACACAGACTGACTTGTAGTGAGAGTAAGACAGACTGACTTGTAGTGAGAGTAAGACACAGACTGACCTGTAGTAATGTAGTGAGATTAAGACGCAGACTGACCTGTAGTAATGTAGTGAGAGTAAGAGACACAGATTGACTTGTAGTGAGAGTAAGACACAGACTGACCTGTAGTAATGTAGTGAGAGTAAGACAGACTGACTTGTAGTGAGAGTAAGACACAGACTGACCTGTAGTAATGTAGTGAGAGTAAGAGACACAGACTGACTTGTAGTGAGAGTAAGACAGACTGATTGTAGTGAGAGTAAGACGCAGACTGACCTGTAGTAATGTAGTGAGTGTGAGAGACACAGACTGACCTGTAGTAATGTAGTGAGATTAAGACACAGACTGACCTGTAGTGAGAGTAAGACACAGACTGACCTGTAGTAATGTAGTGAGTGTGAGAGACACAGACTGACCTGTAGTAATGTAGTGAGACTAGCATACTCTCTCATGTGTAGGCAACATGAGCAGCCAAGTAAAACAGACCGTCTGCTCTGCTGCTTTGTTTCTCTCTCCTCCAACACTCTGTCTGTTCCTCTCCTCTTCTGATCTGTTTGTTCTTGCCCCCTCTTCCCACTTTACTTCTCCTCCTCTCGCGAAGGGATCTGATAACATCGCTAGTGCCAATCTATTTCCCATCAATGCCCCAGGCCCAAACGCTCAGGTTCATTTTGTACTCTAATTTCATGTAAACAAATGTGATTTGATTGCCCAACACTTACACTTACACTAGAGAATTCAGACCCAAAACCCTATCTCTTTGTAACATGACAGCACCCTTACCAAGAAGGGTTAACAATGTGCGATAATTATTTAATGACTTATTCCACAGGCTGTGATGCATGACTAGATTACAGACGCAGAAAATAGATTACACATTTGCCATCTGCTCTCCCTTCATTGATCTTCTGATTGAGGAAAGTTGAGGGCTACCTCATTGAATTTATGCCAATCAAAATGTTCATCTCCCTGGCTGAGGCAATTTCCATCATGTTTCATTTCAGTTGCATAAACACACTGGCTGCACACTGGGAGAAATAATTGACTTACATGCTTTAATCAGTAAGCTAGTAGTAATATGGACTTCTAAGGTACACTTTTGCAGTATGTGTTTATGTGTTTGGGCATGTTTGTGTGTTTTTGTGTGCGTGTGCCTGTGGGTGTGTGTGTGTGCTTTTTGGTGCTGTACTGTTTTCAATACAATTAGCATCTGTACATTGGGGAAGGCTCATCCCTTACCGTAGGCAGTCACCCAGCCACAGCTGAACCATACAGCTGTATCCCGCTGGTTTAGGGAATTGTGTAGAGTGATATAAACCAGGGACAGGCAGAGAGGAAGTCATAGAGGAGACCTTGGTTTAATATAGATATTCATAAATTAGATCAACAAGGAGACACGTGTACATGGGAGCAAACTGTTCCAATCGTTTCAGTAATTTGGTTACCAGCGCAGATGACTTGTCGAAGATTTATGAAGTCATTGTCTAATCCTGGTATATACATTACATGGCCAAAAGTATGTGGATACCCCTTAAATTTTGTGGATTCGGCTATTTCAGTCACACACGTTGCTGACAGGTGTATAAAATTGAGCACACAGCAATACAGTAGAATGGCCTTAGTGAAGAGCTCAGTGACTTTCAACGTGGCACCGTCATAGGATGTCACCTTTCCAACAAGTCAGTTCGTCAAATTTCTGCCCTGCTAGAGCTGCCCTGGGCAACTGTAAGTGCGGTTATTGTGAAGAGTAAACATCTAGGAGCAGCAACGACTCAGCCAAGAAGTTGTAGGTCACACAAGCTCACAGAATGGGACCGGCAAGTGCTGAAGCGTGTAGTGCGGAAAAATCATGTCCTCAGTTACAACCTTTTTCTGGAAGCAAAGTCAGCACAACAACTGTGCATCGGGGGCTCCATGAAATGGGTTTCCATGTCCAGCAGCACAACAGCACAACAGCAGCACACAAGCCTAAGATCAAAATGCGCAATGCCAAGAGTTGGCTGGATTGGTGTCAAGCTCACTGCCATTGGACTCTGGAGCAATGGAAACGCTTTCTCACGCTTCACCATCTGGCAGTCCGACGGATGAATCTGGGTTTGGCAGATGCCAGGAGAATACTACTTGCCCTAATGCAAAGTGCCATCTGTAAAGTTTGGTGGAGAAGGAATAATGGTCTGGGGCTGTTTTTCATGGTTCAGGCTAGGCCCCTTAGTTCTAGTGAAGGAAAATCTTAAAGCTACAGCATACAGTGACATTCTAGAACATGCAGAACTTGTTGTGTATTTGAGATTTTAAAAGGCATCTGAAGTTTGTAATATCCACGTAAAAATTATTATGAATTATTTAATGATAGAGTTTTACAAAGAGGGGAATTAGGAGGCAGTGTTGCTGTCTGAGTGCTGATACTGTACTATCCCTCAGTACAATAATCTCTGTTACTCTCCTATCTATATCTCCACAGCAACTGACCCAGCAACCAGACTGCTAACAAAATCAAACTTAACTTAGCTTCTGTGACACATTCATCTTTTGATGAGTTGGATGACTTGTGATTTGTGTTTGCTGAGGTTGTGCCTGCTTGTCATCCGCTGTCATTGATATGATGATTATATGTTGGTTTTCAGCGCATGTACTTTTCATGTGCACACACTCCTAATTTCCTCCTGGCCACGTGTCAATGGGTTCATAATAAATAACCCCACCATTCATTACTCCTCATATTATTATGGATCAAATTGTCCACACGCCTTCAATCTTAACTGTCCCTCCTCCAATCCCACTCTTTTCCAGTGCCCTCCTGGCCTCCCCGAGGCCCCAGTCACATGGCTGTCTCCACTGACTGGCTGAAGGTTTAATCTCACTAAAAGGCGCCACACCCTCTATCTGGACCACTCTTATTAAGGTAGTAGAAGGTAGCCTAGTGGTTAGAGTGTTGGACTAGTAACTGGAAGGTTGCAAGATTGAATCCCCACACTGACAAGTTGTGGTTCTGTGGTTCTGCCCCTGAACAAGGCAGTTAACCCACTGTTCCTAGACCAGTTAACCCACTGTTCCTAGACCAGTTAACCCACTGTTCCTAGACCAGTTAACCCACTGTTCCTAGACCAGTTAACCCACTGTTCCTAGACCAGTTAACCCACTGTTCCTAGACCAGTTAACCCACGGTTCCTAGACCAGTTAACCCACTGTTCCTAGACCAGTTAACCCACTGTTCCTAGACCAGTTAACCCACTGTTCCTAGACCAGTTAACCCACTGTTCCTAGACCAGTTAACCCACGGTTCCTAGACCAGTTAACCCACTGTTCCTAGACCAGTTAACCCACTGTTCCTAGACCAGTTAACCCACTGTTCCTAGACCAGTTAACCCCTGTTCCTAGACCAGTTAACCCACTGTTCCTAGACCAGTTAACCCACTGTTCCTAGACCAGTTAACCCACGGTTCCTAGACCAGTTAACCCACTGTTCCTAGACCAGTTAACCCCCTGTTCCTAGACCAGTTAACCCACTGTTCCTAGACCAGTTAACCCACTGTTCCTAGACCAGTTAACCCACTGTTCCTAGACCAGTTTACCCCCTGTTCCTACACCAGTTAACCCACTGTTCCTAGACCAGTTAACCCACTGTTCCTAGACCAGTTAACCCACTGTTCCTAGACCAGTTAACCCACTGTTCCTAGACCAGTTAACCCACTGTTCCTAGACCAGTTAACCCACTGTTCCTAGACCAGTTAACCCCTGTTCCTAGACCAGTTAACCCACTGTTCCTAGACCAGTTAACCCACTGTTCCTAGACCAGTTAACCCACTGTTCCTAGACCAGTTAACCCACTGTTCCTAGACCAGTTAACCCACGGTTCCTAGACCAGTTAACCCACGGTTCCTTGGCCGTCATTGAAAATAAGAATTTCCTCTTAACTGATTTGCCTAGTTAAATGAAGGTTTAAAAAAAGAAACTCTTATCAGCAAAGCCATTAGGTCTAGGATCACTAACGCTCTTATTTCCTATCGCTATGTCATATTAGAGGTAAGATTAGGATTACAATAGATTATTCAAAGATATTGGTATTGTTTTGAAAATATGTAGTTTTGTTATTTGGTGAAATAATCATGTGTTTTATCAGGTTATGTCTGCTTCCTCTGTCTTACCCATATTAATCCAACATGTGATGGCGTTTGAGGAGGAGTTGAGGCCAAGCAAGTGACAGCTGTGGTGTACTGGGAGTCAGTGTGTGCGTTTCAGCAGGAGTCAGTGGGAGACTGGGGGAATCACGTGTAGGTAAAACACACTCCATTGCATTACACTACATTACACACAACAGACGAACTGACTGCACAATGTTTCAGTCTGTTATCATAAAACCATTCAGGACAGGAGTTTTACTTTCATATCTAGACTGAACTGGTGCAATATCAGTGATTCATAGGTAGAAACTCGATCTATACACAATAATGTAACCTAACCTCTGAGAGAGATGTAATCATTCTTGTTTCTTTAATAATTGATGCTAACACAGCTTTTGAAACTCTGTGCAGCTAAAAGCCAATGGATTGTTAAGTTGTATTACATGAGATAAACTGCAGAGCAGAGGAGGGAGTACAGTTTAAACATGTCCCACTCTATAGAGAGCTACTGTTGCCAGTCAGTGCATGAGTATAGTGTACGTACAGTTAAAGTGTACATTTGAAGTAGGTTCAAACTTTTCACACATGCTGGACCAGCTATTACTAATGACACTTGTCCATCCATGACCTCTGACCTGAGAGCCAGAAAGCTATTGAATCACCTAACCATACCAATAGGCAGATTCTGAAACCTGACCAGAGATAGCCAGCCACTCCCAAAATGTGCATAGTTACTAATCTCTTACTCAGAGGACTCTGAGTGAGATCAGTTGGAATAAGCTCACCTGGGAATATCAGTGTTGGACAGGAAAGTGCTGCTTTCTGTCGGTCTTCCTGGACTGCATGAATCATAGTCTTACGCACGCACACGCACACACACACACACGCACGCACGCACGCACCCACACACACACACACACACACACACACACACACGCACGCACGCACGCACGCACGCACGCACGCACGCACGCACGCACCCACACACACACACACACACACACACACACACACACACACACACACACACACACACACACACACACACACACACACACACACACACACACACTCTGTTCAGTTCAGTTCAGTTCAGCTCACTGAATCCTCTAGTGGGGACACAGGCTATAAGCCTCCATCAAAGAGCCTTAGATGAAAGCCTAAATAAAAGCACCTGGGTTGTGATTTGTGATTAGCGCTTGGGTCAATGTTTGGATTTGATCAAAGCCAGAGGCTGTCTGTGTGGAAGTCTCTGGTCTGCTGTGGACTCTGCTCATAGGTCTGCCTTGTGATGTGTACTGAGTGGATTTTGGGGCCATTGCAACTAACTCTGCCTGGCTGACTTTGTTTAGCGTGCTCATTCATGTTGTTTCCTTTTCATTACCAAGTAATTCATGTTTGCCTGTGGTTTGTTCATGTCTGGCCTGGGTACACAACTTTAATCATACCCTGTTATTAACACACAACTAACATTGTCATAAAGTATTTGCACAGAAATTCAAAGTGTCCATGCGTACTCATTACTGTATATCTAAAGTTAGTAGTTCACTCAGTTTATCATGTCATCAGTGACTATAAATATGCTGCTGTATGTTGGTATCCACTCTGTAAACAAATCCTAGTCTTTCTGCTACCCAATGTATGGAACTGTCCTCTTGATGTGATTTAACCTTGTGCCCTCTCATAGCCTGCACACTGACATTGGGTAGAAAGCTGAGGCGTTTTGATATTTATTTATTTGTAATTTTTTTACACATACATATATATATATATATATATATATATATATATATATATATATATATATATATATTATTGCTGCAATTCTGGAGCCATTCCAATATTCGCTCCCAATATCCCCATAACAGGGTGCTATGTTCATATCTGATACATCATTTTTCATCTTAACGCATGCTGATTATTACATGTCACAGTAGCAGGATGCAAATAAATGAAAACGTCTCTTTTTTAAATTGCATGTCATGTCACAATCTATCCATTCTATGAATGCTTCAGTAACATGCTTTTTTCAAAGTCCATAGGAGAAAAAAACATACAGTTTCCATTAGAGAACAAAATCTTAACAAAGAGAACATTAATTTGATATATTCTTAAAGCTGGCAATCTATGATTAATCTCCAGCGCCACCCAAATCCCAGCACCCAACCTGACGCACGCCATGCCCCCGCCCACCTCATAGCTGAAAAAGCAGACTTTATGCAATTATTATTACATTAAACTATTTACAGTAACTTGGAAATATGGCACCAAATTTGGTAGTAAAGAAAACAACTTGTGGGTTACACGTTAAAATGTTCTGTGAGTAAATACTTCTGTTTCCTGTGTAATGGAAAAAAGAAAGGCTTGTTGGAATTCCATTAATTCCTTTAGTGCTTCATACTGTAGTCAGTTCTTTAAGAATGCATAATACAGTAAGAGAGGAGGGGTGCTAGTGGGGGTGGGCGAAGGAGGGGGTGCTAGTGGGGGAGTGGGAGGAGGGGTGCTAGTGGGGGAGTGGGCGAAGGAGACGGTGCTAGTGGGGGAGCGGAGGGCGGAGGGGGTGCTACTGGGGGAGTGGGAGGAGGGGGTGCTAGTGGGGGAGTGGGCGAAGGAGACGGTGCTAGTGGGGGAGCGGAGGGCGGAAGGGGTGCTAGTGGGGGAGCGGAGGGGTGGAGGAGGGGGTGCTAGTGGGGGAGTGAGGCAAAGGAGGGGGTGCTAGTGGGGGAGTGGGCGAAGGAGGAGGTGCTAGTGGGGGAGCGGAGGGGGAGGGGTTGCTACTGGGGGAGTGGGAGGAGGAGGGGGTGCTAGTGTGCTAGTGGGGGAGCGGGGGAGAAGGGGGTGCTAGTGGGGGAACGGAGGGAGGAGGGGGTGCTAGTGGGGAGCGGAGGGAGGAGGGGGTGCTAGTGGGGGAGGGGTGCTTGTGGGGAGCGAGCAGACGAGGGGTGCTCCTGGGGGAGCGGGTGAGGAGGGGTTGCTAGTGGGGGAGTGGGAGGAGGGGGTGCTACTGTGGGAGTGGGATGAGGAGGGGGGCTAGTGGGGGAGTGGGGGAGAAGGGGGGTGCTACTAGGTGAGCGGGAGGGGGTGCTAGTGGGAGAGTGGGGGAGGAGGGGGTGCTAGTGTGGGGACAGGGAGAGGAGAGGAGGGGTGCTACTGGGGGTGTGGGGAGAGGGAGAGGAGGGGGTGCTAGTGGGGGAGCGGAGGGAGGGGGTGCTACTGGGTGAGCGGGGACGGTGAGAGGAGGGGTTGCTAGTGGGGGTGTGTGGACAGGGAGAGGAGGGGGTGCTAGTGGGGGAGTTGGTAGAGGAGGGAGTGCTTAGTGGGGGAGAGGAGGGAGGTAGGGGTGCTACATGGGGAGTGGGGACGGGGAGAGGAGGGGGTGCTACTTGGGGGAGTGGAGATGGGGAGAGGAGGTTTCCAGTTTGTGCTGAGGTATAGTTTTAGTGTTGATTTTTGACGTTTTTTTAAAAGGTACATCACCTCTGCTTGGCTCCTCCTTACATTGGAGCTGCCGCAGGGAAGGAAAATAACTGAAAGAAAGTTATTTTCATTCCCTCAGCAACTCAACTTCACCCATCATCCCTGCTCTGACTCTGCAGAACAAAGGCATACACACTGCTTTATCTGTCGCACACACACGTGCAGGCATACCTTCTTGCATATGCACACATACATAAAGAAACTAAGGGACTATGTTGCAAAAGCAAAGGATAGCACTTTTTAGGTGAGACTTAATTCTTATTTAACTGTCCTTATTTCATATTCTTACAGTAATTAGTCCTATGTCCTCTTTTTCCAGTGTGTTCTCTTGGAAGGCACCTAGTGTCACCTAGGACTCAGAGCACAACTCCCCCTACAGTTAAAATCTAACTTTAGTAACAGCAACAAAACTGCCCTTGACGTACTTTCTCTCTCTTGTAGAGTCCAAAAAGCTCTTCTCTCCAATAATCCTCCAATATGTCCATGTGAGGTCCCTCTGCGCTCCTGAATAATGTTGCAGTGTACATAGAGTTAGTGCCCCTTAGGGTGGGGGGAGCTGGGCTAAGTGTTTGTCCTCCCCAGAAAAAGCTTGCTTGGTCCAGAAGTCCACGTCCCCCCATGTGGAGGAACCTCTGTCAGACATAGGCTGACTCACTGGACTGAGTTCTGCCCAGGTTGGGGGCCTGGGACACATGCGGCACGTCCTTCTTACGCACCTCACAGATGGACTTCCTGCGGGCCTGAACACCCCTGACGGCCGTCTTGATCTTCCTCCAGCCCAGGTGGTTGAGCTCGGCCAGGTTGAGCAGCACACAGATGCCGCTCACTGCAAACATGAAAATCAGGAACACCGTCTTCTCTGTAGGGCGTGACACATAGCACTCCACCTCCTTCACACAGGGGTAGCGGTCACACTCAAACATCCCTGGCACGTTGAAGCCATACAGGAAGTACTGGCCGGCCAGGAAGCCGATCTCCAGCACGTTACGGAACACCACCTGGATGACGTAGAAGCGGGAGATGCCCTCCTGCCGCCGAACCTTGGCGCTCTTGGCCTGCGTGAGCCCCCGGGACACGTTGGGGATCTCCTTGACCTCCAGGTCCTGCTCCTCCTTGCCGCTGTCGGGGTTCTGCACCAGGATGCCATTGATGTTGCGCAGCTTGCGGGCATGGTGATCGCCTCCACGACTGTGGTGACTTGCGTGACCGTGGTCTATGTAGGGGTGCAGGATGGAGTAACTACGGTCACGCTGCTTGGCGGACTGGTGTACGGAGTAGGTGATGAAGCATAGGCTGGGCGTACACACCAAGATGATCTGGAAGACCCAGAAGCGGATGTGGGATATAGGGAAGGCCTTGTCGTAGCAGGCCTGGTTGCAGCCCGGCTGCATAGTGTTGCAGATGAACATTATCTGCTCGTCCTCATAGACCTTTTCACCCACTATACCTACTATCAAAATACGGAAGATCACTACTACAGTCAGCAGGATCCTGGAGAGAAAGAAAGAGGGGAGAAGGAAGGGGGGAAGAAGAAAAATACAGAATTTCAGTTGTGTTATCAGGAGTGTAAAATTTCCCTGTAAGAAATTTGTCACAGAGCAGAACAAAGAATCATTGTAAGTACTGTGATACTGTGATACATCATACAGTACAGTATACTGTATGATGTTACTGGTCTATTATAATTCAGTAAAAGTGCCTCGGCACTGTGTTTGCATGTTGGATTTGACTTTTATTATGTGTGAGTTAGAGTGACATCATTTGTCTTAAACCAATAAAGGCTGTGCTTATGTACCTCAGCTCAACCATAGCAAATCAATAGAGACAAAAGTAGCTCTCACACCAAGGACAAGTTTCATCAGATGTGTGTAGTAGTGTGTGTGTGTGTGTGTGTGTGTGTGTGTGTGTGTGTGTGTGTGTGTGTGTGTGTGTGTGTGTGTGCGTGTGGACAAATCCCTCAGCTGCTGCAGTGTGTATGGAGGGGTGGAGTTGTTGCGCTCTAAATAGCATGCTCACGTGAACACACTACAGACTGTGCACACTGATTGAATCAACTCTGTTTCAACGTAATTTGTCAACATATTGTGACGTGGAATCAATGTGGACAATACATACAGACAGTACAATACATTTTTTTTAAAGTCATCAGTATGGAATCTCAAATGTGTTGATAGCTTTGCTAAAATGAGCACAGTTGTTTCCAAAGTTAAGCAGGGTATATAGAGGTAAGCATCTGGATGGTCTCACTGAAGTGCATTACCCAGTGGGTATGCAAGATGAGGGGATATCACACGAATAGAGGGCATTTCACACTCATCAACACTCCTTAGCTGAATGAGAACAACACACTCACAGAAAAACTATTCAGACTTACACATTAAAATGTGTGTGTGTTTGTGTCTGTTTGCATGTGTGCGTGTGTGAGTGCATGTATGCATGTGTTTGTGTGTGTTGCTGAGATTTAAGACACAAAGGAGGAAGGAAGGAAGGAGAGGATGGAGAGAAGGAGAGTCTCAGTCATTACTGTGAATAATGAACATGTGGGTCCCTGCATGAATATCCATTATGTTGCTGGCTGAGCGTAACCCCACCTGTCTCCCATCCAGCCAGCATTTCCATTCATTTTTCAACATTAGACAGATAAGACATGAGCTCTCTCCCTCACAGTTCTGCCTTTCGAGACATGAGTTGAGAGCCTAATCCCACACCTCCTCAATCTACCCAGAACTACTACATCCACACACAGACACACAAGATCTAAATGGCATTATATTGTAGGCTATTGTACTTTATCTATGCTTCCTTATGTACTACAATATGCTCCACTGGCATCAGTGGATATGTAAACCAAATTAAACCAAATCAGCTATGTTTAAAATCCACTGCTAGTGCTGCCCTGGAGCAATGCCCTGTCTCTTCTGCTCTTACTCCCTCCCTTTCTGTGTATTCATTATTTAGCACACAATATTGGGGAAGTGTTCAATGGGACATTGATTGAGTGTGTGCACTTTATTTGGACCACTAGCCTGTAGAGTTCCTCAGAAGATGCAGACCTCCATTTCCACTGTAGCTAAGCAGCTTAGATAGCCTCCATTTACGTGCCATAGGCAGCTACCAGTGGCTGTTCAATTAAAGTCTGTCGCACTGCTGAACACGTGCTGTCATTTCCACCCCCCCTCTCTCTCTCTCTGTCCCTCCCTCCCCCTCCATATCTCCTGTTCTCTCCCTCTCTCTTCTAGTTTTTTAATAGCAAAGTGTCAAAGGAGACCCTGATGTGTCTTTAAAATTAGCCCCACACCCACTCTTCATAGCCGGTTACCACAGCAACCACCTTTTGAACCTCCTCTCTCAGAGAGAGAGGGGAGAGCAAGAGATGAGAGGAACATGAGGGTCGAGGGAGTAAGAGAAAAAATAATTGTGTGTGTGGGGGGGGGGTGAGAAGTGAAATAAACCTAGATAAAGGTAAGAGACAGAGACTTAAAATGAGAAAGATCAAATAAAATAAAATGTTATTTGTCACATGTCTTACCCTTAAATGCTTACTTAGAAGCCATTAATTAACAATTAACAAAGAAATAGAGTTAAGTAAATATTTACTAAATAAACTAAAGTAAATCAAATGTAATCAAATAAAAAAGTAACAAGCAAATGGCATAACAATAACGAGGCTCTGTACAGGGGGTACCGGTACCGCGTCAATGTGTGGGGGTACAGGTTAGTCGAGGTCATTTGTAAAGTGACTATGCATAGATAATAAACAGAGAGTAGCAGCAGTGTAAAAACAAAGGGGTGGGGTGTCAATGTAAATAGTCTGGGTGGCCATTTGATTAATTGTTCAGCAGTCTTATGGCTTGGGGGTAGAAGCTGTTAAAAACCTCTTTGGGCTGAGATCCCGCTAACGGGATCGATATGACAACAGCCAGTGAGAGTGCAGGGCGCCAAGTTCAAAACAACAGATATCCCATAATTACAATTCCTCAAACATACAAGTATTTTACACCATTTTAAAAGATACACTTTTTGTTAATCCCACCACAGTGTTCGATTTCAAAAAGGCTTTACGGTGAAAGCAAACCAAACGATTATGTTAGGTCCGAGCCAAGTCACAGAAAAACACAGCCATTTTTCCAGCCAAAGAGAGGAGTCACAAAAATCAGAAATAGAGATAAATTAATCACTAACCTTTGAGGATCTTCATCAGATGACACTCATAGGACTTCATGTTACACAATACATGTATGTTTTGTTCGATAAAGTTCATATTTATATAAAAATCTCATATTTTTTATATAAAAATCTCAGTTTACATTGGCGTTCAGTAGTTCCAAAACATCCAGTGATTTTGCAGAGAGCCACATCAATTTACAGAAATACTCATAATAAACATTGATAAAAGATACAACTATTATGCACGGAATTATAGATACACTTCTCCTTAATGCAACCACTGTGTCAGATTTTTTTTAAATGCTTTACCGAAAAAGCCACGATGCAATAATCTGAGTAAGGCGCTCAGAAACCAAAACAACCCAAATAGATATCCGCCATGGTGTGTAGTCAACAGAAGTCAGAAATAGCATTATAAATATTCACTTACCTTTGATGATCTTCACCAGAATGCACTCCCAGAAATCCCAGTTCCACAATAAATGTTTGTTTTGTTTGATAATGTCCATAATTTATGTCCAAATACCTCCTTTTTGTTCGCGCTGTAGCAGCTGTAGAACTTTTTAGGATCTGGGTACCCATGCCAAATCTTTTCAGTCTCTTGAGGAGAAAATGTGTTCTCGTGCCCTCTTCACAACTGTCTTGGTGTATTTGGACCATGATAGTTCGTTGGTCATGTGGACTCCAAGGAACTTGAAACCCTCGACCTGCTCCACTTCATCCCCGTCAATGTTAATGTGTGACTGTTCGGAGGTCTATGACCTCTTCCCTATAGGCTGTCTCATCATTGTCGGTGATCAGGCCTACCACTGTTGTGTCGTCAGCAAACTTAATGATGGTGTTGGAGTCATGCTTGGCCATGCATTTGTGGGTGAACAGGGAGTACAGGAGGGGACTGAGCATGCACCCCTGAGGGGCCCAAGTGTTGCGGATCAGCGTGGCAGATGTGTTGTTGCCTACCCTGACCACCTGGGGGCGGCATGTCAGGAAGTCCAGGATACAGTTGAAAAGGGAGATGTTTACTTCCAGGGTCCTTAGCTTAGAGATGAGCTTTTTGGGCACATAGGTGTTCCTTTTGTCCAACTGGGAAAGGGCAGTGTGGAACGCGATTGAGATTGCGTCTTCTGTGGATCTATTGCGGCAGTATGTGAATTGGAGTGGGTGTAGGGTTTCCGGTATGATGGAGTTGATGTGTGCCATGACCAGCCTTTCAAAGCACTTCATGGCTACCGACGTGAGTGCTATGGGGCGGTAATCATTTAGGCAGGTTACCTTCGATTTCTAGGGCACAGGGACTATGGTGGTCTGCTTGAAACATGTTGGTATTACAGATTCGGTCAGGGAGAGGTTGAAAATGTCAGTGAAGACACTTGCCAGTTGGTCCGCGCATGAGTACACGTCCTGTTAATCCATCTGGCCCTGCGGCCTTGCGAATGTTGGCCTGTTTAAAGGCCTTGCTCACATCAGCTACCGAGAGCGTGATCACACAGTCGTCCGGAACAGCAGGTGCTCTCATGCATGCTTCAGTGTTGCTTGCCTCAAAGCGAGCATAAAAGGCATTTAGCTTGTCTGGTAGATTTTAGCTCGTCACTGGGCAGCTCGCAGCTGAGTTTCCCTTTGTTGTCCATAATATTTTTCAAGCCCTGCCACATCCTATGAGCGTCAGAGCCAGTGTAGTAGGATTCAATCCTAGTCCTATATTGACACTTTGCCTGTTTGATGGTTCGTCTGAGGGCATAGCGGGATTTCTTATAAACGTTCGGATCAGTGTCCCAATTCTTCAAAGTGGCAGCTCTAGCCTTTAGCTCAGTGCGGATGTTGCCTGTAATCCATGGCTTCTTGTTGGGAAATGTACGGGCACTGTGGCGATGACTTCGTTAATGCAGCTATTGATTAAGCAGGAGACTGAGGTGATATACTCCTCAATGCCATTGGATGAATCCCGGAACATATTCCAGTCTGTGCAAGCAAAACAGTCCTGTAGCGTAACATCCACGTCATCTGACCACTCCCGTATTGAGCGAGTCACTGGTATTTCCTGCTTCAGTTTTTGCTTGTAAGCAGGAATCAGTAGGATAGAATTATGATTAGATTTGCCGAATGGAGGGCGAGCAAGAGCTTTGTATGCGTCTCTGTATGTGGAGTAAAGGTGGACTATAAACATTTTTCTCTTGTTGCACATGGTTGACATGCTGGTAGAAATGAGGGAAAACTGATTTAAGTTTGCTTACATTAAAATCCCCAGCCACTAGGAGTGCCGCTTCTGGATGAGCATTTCTTGTTTGCTTATGGCCTTATACAGCTCGTTGAGTGAGGTCTTAGTGCCTGCATCGGTTTGTGGTGGCAAATAGACGGCTACGAATAATATAGATGAGAACTCTCTTGGTACATAGCGTGGTCTATAGCTTATCATGAGGTATTCTACCTCTGGCAAGCAATACATCTAGACTTCTTATCGCGCACCAGCAGTTATTGACAAATAGACATACACCCCACCCCTCGTCTTATCAGACGTAGCTGCTCTGTCCTGCCAATGCACAGAGAAGCCAGCCAGCTCTGTATGATCTGTGTCGTCTTTCAGCCACGTCTCGGTGAAATAAGATATTAGAGTTTTAATGTCCCATTGGTAGGATAGTCTTAATCGTAGATCATCCAGTTTGTTTTCCAGTAATTGCACATTGACCAATAACACGAAGGGTACCTTCGCGATGGACTCATTAAAGAAAACATCTGCTGAAGTGGAGGGAAATAGTGATGGAACAAATTCCTAGCAGGGCAGCAGAGGCAGACAGGGTAGAACATGTGTTACTGTGGTACAGATTAAATAGAGCAGCATGCTGCTGCAGGACTGTTCTCACACCACCTGGGCCTTGTGCGTGTGTGTGTTTGTGTGTTTGCGTAAGCTTGTTTGTGTGTGTATTTGTGTGTTTGCGTATGTATGTGCATGTGTGTGTGTGTGTGTGTGTGTGTGTGTGTGTGTGTGTGTGTGTGTGTGTGTGTGTGTGTGTGTGTGTGTGTGTGTGTGTGTGTGTGTGTGTGTGTGTATCCATGTATATCCCTTGTTTGTGCAAGATGGCATGTGCGTCTGGCCGTTTGGAGCAGCTGTGAGTGTGTACGCTACACTACCTTTCATTGTGTTTGAAAATCAAATGGAAGAGATCTTTACGCATTTGGTGTTTCAGATGGGAAATGCATGCCAAGTACACTGTTACACACTCCTGCTCTTACAATACACACGTGAATGTAGGGAATAACACAAGCAAACAAACACACTCGTTTTCTCATGTACAGTCAGGTCCAAGAAGATTTGAAATGGAACAATTAACTTTCTAGCGGACCAAACTAATGCACAGTACACTGTGGCCTGAGCCAGTTATCAGTTTGTTTTCTATTCTTTTTAAAAACGTTTTTTATAATAAATATTTGGACAGTGACACAATTTGCATAATTTTGGCGAAACCACAATGGATTTGAAAGGAAACAATCAAGATGTGCCTGAATTGTAGACTTTCATCTTTAATTTAAAGGTTTTGTCAAAATTATTGTATGAACCGTGTAGGAATTACAACTATTTGTACACCCCCCCCACACACACACACACACACACACACACACCATTTTAGGGGCTCAAAAGTAATTGGACAAACTAACACATTCATAAATTCAATTGTGAGTTTTGATACTTGGTTGCAAATCCTTTGCAGTCAATGACTGCCTGAAGTCTGGAACCCATAAACATCACCAGATGCCGGGTTTCTTCCCTGGTGATGCTCTGCCAGGCCTTTACTGCAGCTGTCTTCAGTTCCTGCTTGTTCTTCGGGCGTTTTGCCTTCAATTTTGCCTTCAGCAAGTGAAATGCTCAATTGGATTCAGGTCAGGTGACTGACTTGGCCATTGCAGAACATTCCACTTCTTTGCCTTAAAAAAGTATTGGGTTGCTTTTGCAGTACGCTTTGGATCATTGTCCATCTGCACTGTGAAGCGCCATCAAATGAGTTTTGAAGCATTTGGCTGAATCAGAGCAGATAATATAGCCCTAAACACTTCAGAATTCATCCTGTTGCTTTTGTCATCAGTCGCGTCATCAATACATACAAGGGAACCAGTTACATTGGCAGCCATACATGCCCACGCTATAACACTACCTGTACCATTCTTCACAGATTTGTTTTTAAATTGAACCTTTATTAAACTAGGCAAGTCAGTTAATTGTTTACAATTACGGCCTACCAAGGAACTGCCTTGTTCAGGGGCAGAACAACAGATTTTTACCTTATCAGGGTCGGGGATTCCATCCAGCAACCTTTCGGTTACTAGCCCAAAACTCTAACCACTAGGCTATCTGCCACACCACCACAGATGAGGTGGTATTCTTCAGATCATGAGCAGTTCCTTCCTTTCTCTTCTCTTCCCATTATTCTGGAACAAGTTGATCTTTGTCTCATCTGTCCATAGGATGTTGTTCCAGAACTGTACAGGTGTTTTTTAGACTTAAAAAAACCCTCTAATCTGGTCTTCCTGTTTTTGAGGCTTACCAATGGTTTACATCTTGTGGTAAACCCTCTATATTTACTCTGGTGAAGTCTTCTCTTGATTGTTGACTTTGACACAGATATGCCTACCTCCTGGAGGGTGTTATTGATCTGGTCAACAGTTGTGAAGGGGTTTTTCTTCACCAGGGAAAGAATTCTTCTGTCATCCACTACAGTTGTTTTCCTTGGTCTTCCGGGCTTTTTGGTGTTCCTGAGCTCACCAGTGCTTTCTTTCTTTTTAAGAATGTACCAAATAGTTGATTTGGCCATACCTCATGTTTTTGCCATCTCTCTGATGGGTTTTTTCAGCCTAATGATGGCTTGCTTCACTGGCAGTGACAGCTCTTCAGGCTTCATATTAAGGGTTAACAGCGACAGATTCCAAATACAAATACCACAAATCAAATCTAGATGGTTGATGGTTTGAGTGGACATGGAGGTTAGTCTGTATGAAGTGAGGGCTATTGATGTTTCTTTTCAGCAAGACATTTGACAGACACTGCTAGATGAGAAGCAATTGGTGTCCTGTTCCAAAAAGCCAATGGCAAAGACCCTTATTATACCTACTGTATCTCTGGGCTTTGAAATGTGAGAATATATAGAGCTGTGGCAGATGATTGTCCTGCCAATGTATTGAATGTATAATAGAACAAGACAAGCTTCTGTAGGGGATGGTGGGGTAAGTTGATCCATTTTTACATTCAGCTTCACTCTGTCAAGGGAAATATAGTATTATTTCTAACAAAGACATCATATTTCAGGATGTTGAGTATCTATAGAAATAATCAGAATTCATAGAACATTACAGTTTTGAAAACATAGCTTGTCCAAAAAAGTGGTCTCTTGGAACAACCTATGGGGTAAGTTAAGCCACAGAACCGGGTAAGTTATGCCGCCTACAAATTTCTGTAATGAATGAAATATTACCATGTCTATTGTTATTTCCCAAACACAATTCAGCACAATCACAACAGGTTTTTTGTTATTTAATCATTTAAAGCAGATTTTAACACATGCTTAACACCTAGCAAACACTGTACTTTTTTTACACCTTTAACATAAGCCAGGCCCTGTTGTTACCTCATATCCCAGCAATAATGCCTTGCATTACACCTGGGAAGAAAACACTTACATTTGCTGAACTTGGCATTGGCTCAACTATTGGCTCCACTTACCCCATGGCAAACATTTTGACTATATTAGCCCACACAGCTACAAGGATGCACTAGGTTTAGGACCTCATATAGAAGCTTAGAAAGACCCCAACCGATGTATAGAACAGTCTTAAAATTATATACATTGGTTTACATACAAGTATCACAATAAATTAATTAGTTTCATTTTTTTAACCTAACTTTTTCCATGTGATTTCTTCCTTCACAGACCCCATGAAATGATTACCTCTTCCTAAATATTTGGTCGAATTATACATTTTCTGTATGGTTTCAAAGAAACAATAGTGGCTCAACTTACCCCTTTGGCTCAACCTATCCCACTCTCCCATATATATCTCGACAACGGTAGAGTCTGTGTGTGAAAGAGTCTCTGCACTGTCAAATTGTCACAGAGATGCTCTGAGTGAGTTTGTTTTGCAGCAGTTCCCTTGGTGCAGTCTGGTCCAGGTCCTGCTATCACTATGAGTGATTGTCATGATCGTTCAAACACCTGCTGTGTGCTGCATCAGTGAAGCGGGCCGTGCCCAGCCATGCGCATCCACACCTACATTACACTACTCAAGCTGTCTGTTCAAACTCCCACTGAATAGGACTGAATGGTTTCTATCTCCTAACCTACCTATAATCAACATGACACGTGTGTTCATTAGGCCTCAATAGGGGTTCACAGCAAAGTTATTGTTATTGTCTGAATTCTTATTCTTTTCATTTTCATTGACAACATTCACCTTTTTGAAGTCATCAGAGACATTACTGTGACAAACCATGTCAGGTTTGGCATTGATATCTCAAAAAAAAATAAGGACACCATGAACAATGAACCTTTTTGACTATGCAACGCTAATGCTTAAAATAATCATAAAAAATCTTCTTCTCATGGACTAAAAGTCAGATTCACTACAAATGTGGTCTTTGCACTCATCACAATAGTCACTGAAGAGTTTGAGAAATGAAAGTTGATCCATTCAAAGATGGCCATATTATACTAGTTGATGTGTATTAGCACAAACACTAATATGCTAAAATATGCTAAGAATACTTAAAAAATCTTGCCATGAACCATATATAAATAGTTGCTGCATTCAAATATGGCTGCACTATAGATGAATGTTAGCACATATGCTAATGCTAAACATGCTCATTAAATCTTCTTCTCATGAACCATAAGTCAAATTGACTCCAGATGTGGTACAGTATATAGACTCAATGAATTAGCCTCTAATGAATTTGATAATGTTTAGTTGCGGAATTCAAGGATGGCCCCGCTACACCACTAGATGGCACCACATCAAACCCAGGCTAAAATAACCTATGGACATGAAGCCAAGAAATATGGAATGCAAATTTTATGTACAGTACCAGTCAAAAGTTTGGACACACCTACCCGTTCAAGGGTTTTTCTTTATTTTTACTATTTTCTACATTGTAGAATAATAGTGAAGACATCAAATCTATGAAATAACACACATGGAATCATGTAGAAACCAAACAGATGTTAAACAAATCAAAATATATTTTATATTTTATATTCTTCAAAGTAGCCACCCTTTGCATTGATGACAGATTTGCACACTCTCTCAACCAGCTTCACCTGGAATGCTTTTCCAACAGTCTTCCAACAGAAGTTCCCACATATGCTGAGCACTTGTTGGCTGCTTCTCCTTCGGTCCAACTCATCCAAAACCATCTCAATTGGGTTGAGGTCGGGTGATTGTGGATGCCAGGTCATCTGATGCAGCACTCCATCACTCTCCTTCTTGGTCAAATAACCCTTATATAGCCTGGAGGGGTGTTGGGTCTTTGTCTTGTTGAAATACAAATGATAGTCCCACTAAGCACAAACCAGATGGGATGGCATATAGTTGCAGAATGGCAAGTCTCTTCTTATTATTGGTGTCCTTTAGTAGTGGTTTCTTTGCTATAATTCGACCATGAAGACCTGATTCACACAGTCTCCTCTGAACAGTTGATGTTGAGATGTGTATGTTACTTGAACTCTGTGAAGCATTTAGTTGGGCAGCAATTTCCAAGGCTGGAAACTCTAATGAACGTATCCTCTGCAGCAGAGGTAACTCTGGGTCTTCCTTTCCTGTGGCGGTCCTCGTGAGAGCCAGTTTCATTATAGTGCTTGATGGTGCTTGATGGTTTTTGCGACCTCACTTCAAAGTTCATGTCTTAAAGTAATGATAGACTGTCATTTCTTTTTGTTTATTTGAGGTTTTCTTGCCATAATATGGACTTGGACTTTTACCAAATAGGGCTATCTTCTGTATACCCCCCTACCTTGTCACAACACAACTGATTGGATCAAACACATTAAGAAGGAAAGAAATTCCACAAATGAACTTTTAACAAGGCACACCTGTTAATTGATATGTATTCCAGGTGACTACCTCATGAAGCTGGTTGAGAGAATGCCAAGAGTGGGCAAAGCTGTCATCAAGGCAAAGGGTGGCTACTTTGAAGAATCTAAAATCTAAAATATATTGGGATTTGTTTAACACTTCTTTGGTTACCACATGATCGCATATATGTTATTTCATAGTGTTGATGTCTTCACTGTTATTGTACAATGTAGAAATAGTAAAAATAAAGAAAAACCCTTGAATGAGTAGGTGTGTCCAAATTTTTGACTGGTACTGTATATATCCTTAGAAGCTGTGTGAATATAAAGTCACTGCAACCTTAGATGACTGCACTAGATCAGTTTGTGGCACTATAGATGCCATTGGCACCAGTGACATAGGATACTAGAGCAATAACTATTGATCGAGTGGACTTTGTCTCATCGAAATGAATGTGAGATTTAAATTATGCAGATTAACAATGGGACATATCACGGAAATAACATTGAAAATATTTCACAAATCTGAAGCATAAACCATTAGTCAAATTGACCCCAGATTTGATATATTGAATTAAAAATGATTACCTGCTACATTCAAAACCACCATACAGCACTATACTTCACTTGTGTCATCCTTGTGGTATTGAGAGAAAACCATAGTAATACTTTCACTGATTGCACATAAAGGAAGGTAGTTCCTACATGATAGAGTGCTTGCTTTGTTATCCAACTGATCTTGTGTCCTTTCTGTCATCCTGTGGACCCCGTTCATTGCTGCTTACATCTATATTGTTTAATATATTATTGTATTGAATATGGTTGGATATTTCCATGTTTTGTATTTCCTTAGAAAGACACAGGTTATTAAGTTTCCGTTCCATCTATTAGACTCTGTAGAATTCACAGGGTTGCTTTTCCTGCAATGCTTTACTGAGGTTATGTGATGGTGGTGCACAGTGTGAGTTTTACTGCAGTACTGAACTGTTGGTTTATGCAAGTGTTGGACTGTCTGGGTGTAGGTGTGAGATGGTTTGGGATTCTGTGTGTGTGTGTGTGTGTGTGTGTGTGTGTGTGTGTGTGTGTGTGTGTGTGTGTGTGTGTGTGTGTGTGTGTGTGTGTGTGTGTGTGTGTGTATTCTGCTGTGGAACAGGATAATCAGCATGCAGTAGATTGCTGCATTAGCAGAAAGCAGTGGAAGAAGGTCATCTAGAAACATCAGTGTTGCTAAACCCTGCAGAGAGAAAAATGCCCATACATTAGAGCAAATTAAGGGAAGAAGGCCCTTGGGCCCTCACCAGCAGAATATCCGATGCCCACTGCAGATGATCAAAAAGATTTAATTAGAAGTTTGCCTGCTTTTTTGAAACCTCTTCAATCAAGCAAAAAACATAATTTACACAAGGCCATTGATAGAACTGTTTTAACTGGTCCAGAAGATCAAGGATGGGGATCCAGGCCCCACATCTACACAGCGCTGTACTACGGCATCAAAGCTCCGGCCTCAGTTCCCTCACAGCAAGACATGCTGAAAAATCATTATGTCTTACATCAGTCAATCTCACACTGGCTATGTTTACACAGGCAGCCCAATTCTGATATGCTTTTTACTAATAGGTATTTTGACCTATCAGATAAGCTCTTAAAAAGATCTGATATGAAAAAAATCTAATGTGATTGGTCACAATACCAATCAATGGAAAAAAGATCAGAATTTGCTGCTTGTTTAAATGCACCCACTGAGTGCCCTACAGTGTGTCCTATACCTGGTGCTAACATGCGTCCTTTGTCCTGATTGTGTCCACATCCTGAATATCTGTCAAATAATTTGCATACAGGAAGAGACCGGCCAAGAACGCCTTCATCACTGGTACATTCATCTGGACAGGCTGTTTCTATAGTAACGCTGCTTGCTGTGTATATTCATTATGAGTAAAAGTCTAAAAGTATTTGTTTTTAAATATAGTTAAGTATCAAAAGTAGATTCAAAAGTATGAATAATTCAAAATTCCTTATATTAAGCAAACCAGACGTCACAATTTTCACACTCCAACAGTCAGACATAATTTAAAAACAAAGCATTTGTGTATAGTGAGTCCGCCAGATAAGAGGCAGTAGGGATTAACAGGGATGTTCTCTTGATGAGTGTGCAAATTGGACCATTTTCTGTCCTGCTAAGCATTCAAAATGTAACGAGTACTTTTGAGTGTCAGGGAAAATGTATGTAGTACATAATTTTCTTTAGGAATGTAGTGAAGTAAAAGCAAAAGTTGTCAAAAATTTAAAAAGTAAAGTACTGTTACGGATACAAATATCCTGTGTGTGTGTTTCTTTTCTCTCCTTCTCCCCTCCCAGGTGAAAATCATCACTCCCCAATCAGTCACCAATCATCAATCAGAAGACACACCTCCTCCTGTTTCCTACCCAGTTCCTTTCACTTTGTTTAAAAACCCTGTCAGTTGTTTGCTGTGGAGCTCAATCTCTCTGTAAATGCCATGTCTGTAGATCTCTCTGTTTCACTCCTCTTTATGTATTGAGCTCTCTGTTGTTTGAGCACCTCCATATCACTTTGTCATCACCTGTGAGTATTGTTTTTGGTTATGGTGTTTGTTTGCTGGTGGGAAAAGGGGGAACCAAGACAAGTCGCCCATGGGCATACACTACCCGTAGGTAAACTTTGTTAAATACATTAGTTAGAACTGGGTGGACCACCCACTGTATTTTTAGTTAGTTAGCTGTTAAAGTAGGCTAGTCTAGCTTAGGGGTGTTTTTGAATACTTATTGTTTCTTTCCTGGGGTCCAGCTCAGCCCCTTTTCCTGCTCCCTCCATTACCGTGTGTTTATTAATAAACCCTGAGTTTGATGGTAGATTTCAGTTGTCGTGGTTATTTCGTTCACACTTTTACTTTGTCACTATCATAAATTGCACGAGTTATGTTACGGGGTCTCATTACCATCCCCCCCCTAGACTGTCAGGCCAAAAGGGATTCGTAACAGTACTGATACCCAAAAACTACTTAAGTAGTACTTTAAAGTATTTTTACTTAAATGCCTTGCACCACTGGTTAGTGCCAGGTATAAACAAAGCTCTTGAAAGCCACAGGATTCGAAGTATATGACAACTATACTTTCAAGGTCTAACTTCTCCAGATCTGTATTGCAATTGATCAGTGAGCATACACAGCAAGCAGTGTGCTTATACACAGTTGTGAGTCCAGATGAATGTACCAGTGATGAAGGCGTTCTTGGCTGGTATGTGATGTGAACCACCCTGCAGCCTCTAGCGATCCACCACAGCCAGGTCTCTAACTGGAGACCCAATTAGCTCATCAAGCTAAAGAGCATGTCTGATTGCAGCCCAAGTGGATAATTGAGTCTCAAAAGTTCTTTGGATTCAGGATGACATTATAATCACAAATCGGAGCAGGCTACTAGAGCTCTTAAAGTTATGCTGAAAGGAAGAAACGGCCAGTAAACTGAGTGTAGAGCCGGTGTCTGTTGCAATATCTGCAGTGTGAAAATGGTTTATACTTGAAATGGTGTGTTGGTAATATTGCATAGCTTTGAAGACATTATATCCAATGCATTTGATGTATGGCCTCTAAATGCTCTGTAGCTGTCCTGTATTGCTTCTACAGTATATTTCAGTTTAGCTGTGTAGGCTGCCTAACCTGTGTTCATAACTCGTGTTAGATCCTATGGTATCTCATGTAGTAGCTGGTGTGTTGGCTGGACACGCAGGCCCTGGCTCTCCCAGAGGCTCTCACACACATTCATCCACACAGCAGCTGTTGCCATCAGCCTCAAGGGGCAACACCGGCCCTGAGCACTGACACCAGATGCACTGGGAAAACACACACATCACACATCACGCACACACACACCTAAAAAACACATACTAGCACTCACAAATAGGCATGCATACAGACAGAACTAGCAGTAACATATACGTTATGGACAGTGCACTAACACCAAGGGCACAAAAACAGCTGTCACACAATGTTCAGCCACACATACTGGACACCCAGAGTGAAAATGTCATTTAATCTCATATGGAGCATGTCTCCATAATAAGACATAGCTAATTTCTGGTGGCAGAACATAATGAAGACCTGACCAAGCACAGAGATTAGAGAGCTGAATTACATTACAACACTATGGCTATCGCACTGCAGATGCATCTCTCTCCCGCCCTCCCTCTCTCTTGCCATCTCCCTCGCTCTTTCTGTCTCTCCCCCATCTCTTGCTCCCACTCTCAATTTGTGTTTGAGCTAGTTAAAATCCCATATTCTCCTCCCTAAGTATAGTTTTCGGTATCTGTACTTTACTTTGCTATTTAAGCAACATTTACTTTTACTCCACTACATTCCTAAAGAAAATAATGTACTTTTTTACTCCATACACTTTCTCTGACTCTGAAAAGTAGTCGTTACATTTCAAATGCTTAGCAGGACATGAAAATGGTCCAATTCATGCACTTATCAAGAAGTCATCCCTACTGTCTCTGATCTGGCAGACTCACTAAACACAAATGCTTTGTTTGTAAATTATGTCTGAGTATTGGAGTGTGCTCCTGGCTCTCCGTAAATAAATAAGAAAATTGTGCCATCTGGGTTGCTTAATAAAAGTAATGTGAAATGATTTATACTTTTACTTTTATACTTTTAGTTAAGTATATTTAAAACAAAATACTTTTAGAATTTTACTCAATTAGTATTTTACTGGGTGACTTTCATATTTACTTGAATCATTTTCTATTAAGGTATCTTTACTTTTACTCAAGTATGACAATTGGGTACTTTTTCCACCACTGCATGCCGCTGATCATGATAACAACCTGTGCTGCCTACTCAGATCGTCTGCACATGGAACCGTCCCCTCTTTTCCTCCCTCTCTTTCCTCCTTCCTCTGTGTATTCATGCTCCAAACCCCTCTTTCCTCAGCCTCTGTGTATTCATGCTCCAAACCCCTCTTTCCTCAGCCTCTGTGTATTCATGCTCCAAACCCCTCTTTCCTCCCTCTCTTTCCTCCTTCCTCTGTGTATTCATGCTCCAAACCCCTCTTTCCTCCCTCAGCCTCTGTGTATTCATGCTCCAAACCCCTCTTTCCTCCCTCTCTTTCCTCCTTCCTCTGTGTAGCCTCTGTGTATTCATGCTCCAAACCCCTCTTTCCTCAGCCTCTGTGTATTCATGCTCCAAACCCCTCTTTCCTCCCTCTCTTCCTCCATGCTCCAAACCCCTCTTTCCTCCCTCTCTTTCCTCCTTCCTCTGTGTATTCTTTCCTCTGTGTATTCATGCTCCAAACCCCTCTTTCCTCAGCCTCTGTGTATTCATGCTCCAAACCCCTCTTTCCTCAGCCTCTGTGTATTCATGCTCCAAACCCCTCTTTCCTCAGCCTCTGCAGCTTTATCCCTTCCTCCTCATCCATCTCCTCATTTCCATTGTTTTATCTCTCCCTGATCCACTTGTCCTCCATTATCCCCTCTTTTCGCACCACTCCTCTCTGGCACTGTCCCCACAACAGCATTGCAGTGAAAATGATGCATCAACACACTTCCTTTCACTTTTACCTGCAAGGTGTTTAAATCTGATTTAATACAAGAACCCCCAGGCTTATTTCTCTCCTGCAAAAGCGCATTACAGCTTTGTAAGAGATCACAGGTGGTTGTGTTTGTGTGTCAAATGGAAGCGGAGAAAGAGGGGAGGTGAGCGAAAGGTTATAGAGGACAGTTAGGACAAACACAGAGTATACACCACAGTGACGGCAGGAGGAAGGCAGAGACTTGATTTGAAGTCAGGAGATAATCTAATCAACAGGATTATACCAGAACGGTCACATATACATACCTTCTAATCCCACATTGCACAGGTGACAGGACCCTGATGTATAATGAGTTTACCAGAAACACTTCTCTGAAATAGCAGTCTGACCACATGAAACAACTTCACAGCCTTACACCAACACATTACAGTAGTTTAAATAAGACTCCTGTTAGCCCGACGACACACTTAATTCTTCCGCTGCTTTGTCGTTGGCTACATACAGTACTTTCGTCTGAGACTACCATCATTGAAGTAATTTGTGGTGGGTCACTGTACAAAACAAAGTCATAGGATCATCTCTAACCAATCAGAGTATCAAAGCCAATTACTGCTGTATTTGTGTTCTGGCTCTGGCCCAGCCCATCGGTTTCTGCACTAATCAGATGGCCCTGAATGTGTTCGCATTCGGTGAAGGGTCGGGGAGGTACTCAGATTCACACTCACTGCGGAGAAGAAACTAACATCTGTGGGCATATCACTTGGCTGGAACAAGGAGTCTGGATAGCCAGGCAACCTGTATACACTATGTACAGTGCGTTCGGAAATAATTCGGACCCCTTGACTTTTTCCACATTTTGTTATGTTACAGCCTTATTGTAAAATTGATTAAATTGTTTCTTTTTTCATCAATCTACATACAATACCCCATAATGACTGCAAAACAGGGTTTTATATTAAAATATTTTAGAAATAAAAAAGCAGAAATGTCATATTTACGTAAGTATTCAGACACTTTACTCAGTACTTTGTTGGTGCACTTTTGGCAGCAATTACAGCCTCAAGTCTTGAATGGCGCTACAAGCTTGGCACACCTGTATTTGGGAAGTTTCTCCCAGTCTTCTCTGCAGATCCCCTCAAGCGCTGTCAGGTTAGATCGCTGCAAAGCTATTTTCAGGTCTCTCCAGAGATGTTCGATTGGGTTCAAGTCCGGGCTCTGGATGGGCCACTCAAGGACATTCAGAGATTTGTCCCAAAGCCTCTCCTGCATTGTCTTGGCTGTGTGCTTAGGGTCATTGTCTTGTTTGAAGGTGAACCTTCACCCCAGTCTGAGGTCCTGAGCGCTCTGGAACAGGTTTTCATCAAGGATTTCTCTGTACTTTGCGCCGTTCATCTTTCCCTTGATCCTGGCTAGTCTCCCAGTCTCTGCGGCTTAAAAACATTCCCACAGGATGATGCTGCCACCACCATGCTTCACCGTAGGGATGGTGCCAAGTTACCTCCAGACGTGATGCTTGGCATTCAGGCCAAAGAGTTCAATCTTGGTTTCATCAGACCAGATAACCTTGTTTTTCATGTTCTGAGAGTCCTTTAGGTGCCTTTTGGAAAACTCCAAGTGGGCTGTCGTGTCTTTTACTGACGATTGGCTTCTGTCTGGCCACTCTACCATAAAGGCCTGATTGGTGGAGTGCTGCAGAGATGGTTGTCCTTCTGGAAGGTTCTCCCATCTCCACAGAGGAACTTTGGAGGTCTGTCAGAGTGACCATTGGGTTCACCTCCATGACCAAGCCCCTTCTCCATTTGCTCAGTTTGGCTGAGCGGCCAGCTCTAGGAAGAGTCTTGGTGGTCCCAAACTTCTTCCATTTAAGAATGATAGAGGACACTGTGTTCTTGGGGACCTTCAATGCTGCAAAAATGTTTTGTTACCCTTCCCCAGATCTGTGCCTCGACACAATCCTGTCTCGGAGCTCAATGGACAATTCCTTTGACTTCATGGCTTGCTTTTGCTCTGACATGCACTGTCAACTGTGGGTCCTTATAAATCATGCCTTTTCTAAATCATGTCCAATCAATTTAATTTACCACAGGTGGACTCCAAGTGTCAAGGATGATCAATGGAAACAGGATGCACCTGAGCTCAATTTCGAGTCTCAAAGCAAAGGGTCTGAATAAGGTATTTCTGTTTTTATTTTTTGCACAAAAAAAACTGTGGAATCGTGTGTCGGTTGATGAAGATTTTATTATTATTTAATCAATTTTTTAATAATGGTGTAACGTAATAAAATGTGGAAAAGTAAAGGTCTGAATACTTTCCGAATGCACTGCATATATCTAAACACTAAGTCCCATAGCTGTAATAGCTATAAGCATCTAAGTTCAGGCAGAATGGACCAGCACAGAGATACCAGTTACCTCTAATGCCTAGAGGCTAACCAGACAGTTCTGTTGGCCAAACAGATTGAACATGGCCCAAACACTAAGGGATCATTTACAACACACCCTCATGTCCACATCAGCAGTATTGAGCAAGCTACAGGAGCAACCAGAGGAATCTATCTAGGCTACCGAGGGACAAAAGGTACAAACTCCCAGCCTTTGAAGAGATAGGGTTTCAGATGTTTTTGGAAGATGGGCGGGGACTCTGCTGTCCTAGGTTCAGGGGGAAGCTGGTTCCAGGACACCGAAAAGCTTGGGCTGAGCTGGACCTGCGGAAGGGGTGGGATGCCCAAGAGACCAGAGGTGGCAGAACGGAGGGTTGGGGTCTAGGGTTTGAGCATAGCCTGAAGGTAGGGAGGGGTAGTTCCCCTTGCTGCTCCGTAGGCAAGTACCATGGTCTTGTAGAGGATGCAAGCTTCGACTGGAAGCCATTGGAGTGTGCAGAGGAGCGGGGTGACATGGGTGAACTTGGGAAGGTTGAACACCAGGCGGGCTGCAGCATTCTGGATAAGTTGCAGGAGTTAGATGGCACAAGTGGGGAGCCAACAGCGAGTTTCAGTAGTCCAGACAGGAGATGGCAAGTGCCTGGATTAGGGTCTCCGCCACTTCCTGTGTGAGGTAGGGTTGTACTTTACAGATGTTGTAGAGCATGAACCTGCAGGAGCGAGTCACTGCTTTGATGTTTGCAGAGAATGACAGGGTGTTGTCCAGGTTTACACCAAGGTTATTTTCCTCTGGAAGGGGGACACCGTGCAGTTTTCAACTGTGATCGAGAGGTCTTTGAACGGGCAGGCCTTCCCCGGGAGGAAGAGCAGCTCCGTCTTGTCGAGGTTGAGCTTGAGGTGGTGGGCTCTCATTCAAGCTTCGATATCTGCTAGGCACGCAGAGATGCGTGTCGCCACCTGGGTGTCAGAAGGGGGGGAAGGAGAAAGTAGTTGAGTGTCATCCGCATAGCAAGGATAGGAGAGACCATGTGAGGACATGACGGAGCCGAGTGACTTGGTGTATAGAGGGAACAGGAGAGGGCCTAGAACCGAGCCCTGTGGGTCACCAGTCGTGAGAGTATGTAGTGCCGACACAGATCCTCTCCATGTCACCTGGTGGGAGCGGCTTGCCAGGTAGGATGCAATTCAAGAGTGTGCAGAGCCTAAGACACCCAGCCCTGATATGGCGGAGAGGATCTGATGGTTCATGGTTTTGAAGGCAGCGTATAGATCTAGGAGGATGAGAACACAGGAGAGAGAGCTTTGGCAGAGCGGAGAGCCTCCTTGACACAGAGAAAAGTAGTCACAGTTGAATGACCCGTCTTGAAGCCTGATTGGTTAGGGTAAAGAAAATCGTTCTGAGAGAGATGGCGAGAGAGTTGGTCTCTCGCTATTTCTCACGTCTGGCATAGAATGTGGAAACACCACAATGCCTTTTACACCACACATATAGATGCTACAGAGGAAGATGTGACAATTAATAAAAGGATTGACAAATTTTGCTTGAGGAGTATTAGTCTTGAAGTATGTTTGATATGGGGTAAAGCCTTTCTTGTCGGGCCTGTAAAATGCATGATCAACAGCAGCGCTCAGATTAAGTATAAAAGACAAGAACAGAAGTCCATGTCTGCATTAATAATGCTCTCTGTCAAACGCTGCAGACAAATTGAGAGTTGTCTCTGCTTCTGAATTGTTTCATTCATTGATTAATTCTCTGATTTAGTTTATTCGTCTTTTGCACCAGACAGGCTATCAATGATTCCAGCTGCCAAACAGAGGTTTGATCTCAACTCAAAGGAGATGTGAAGAAAATTCAGATCCCTTATCCCGTGTATCAATAGAATGGCACTGACACATGGAGAGATAGATATATATACATACACACACACACACACACACACCAGGGGAGGCTGCTGAGAGGAGGACGGCTCATAACAATGGCTGGAACGGAGCAAATGGAATGGCATCAAACACACGGAAACCATGTGTTTAATGTATTTGATACCATTCTACTGATTCCACTCCAGCCATAACCATGAACCCGTCCTCCCCAATTAAGGTGCCACCAACCTCCTGTGGTATACACTCTCACCTATTTGGTTTTGTTTGTGTGGTCTACTTCATTTGTATCTTTCTGAACTTTGATCTACTCTAGCATGACCCCAAACCATGTGCACCATATGATGCTGAATAACGTGACAGAAAATACTATGGTGATAACACACCACAACCCTACATTTAACACCTTGAACATTGTTGAGGGCGACATCTTCATAGTGCAAAAGCACTGTCCAAAGTGAAAACCTCATAATTATCTGTCAACGTGATTTAATTTGAAACTTTTCTTAAATAGCCTCTTCATAATGCAAATTGTTTGTGTTGCTCAGTTTAGTAAACTAAAGTTAAATAATCACCTCCGATTTGATTATTTAGGTGATTATGTAACTGAAGTTTAGTAAACTAAGCAATACATAAATAGTTACATCTTCATAACGCACATTGTTGAAGAAAGTTGAAAGTTAAATTATATAGTAATACATTCAGCATTATTACATCAAGGGAAATGTAGTATTCTTTCTAACAAAGATATCTGCATATTTTTTAGGGTGTTGTGTATCCTTGGAAATAATCTGAATGCATGTAAACATAACAGTTTTGAAAACAGCTTGGCAAAAAAGTGTTCTCTTGGCACAACTTACCCCGAGTATGGGTACATTGAGCATAGTGATGGGGTAAACATGGGGACACATTTCTAACACTTTGTACTTTTTAAAAACACTTTCAACATAAGCTCAGGCCCTGGTGTAACCTCATAACCCAGTGACAATGCCTTGCGTTTCACCTGGGAAGAAAACCCTTCAATTGTGGCCTAGAAGGGGGTGAACCCAACTGAAGAATGAATTTGTCATCATTCGAATGAGTAATGAGTAATCGCATGAATGCGAGGTGTCTTCAAAATACTATGCATAAAACGGACAAAATGTAATCATCATTTGTATGGGGTATATTGATTAGCCATTGGCTCAACTTTCCCCTGGACAGATGGCACAATTGACCTTAAAGCAACTAGTTTTACTATATTAGCCCACAAATCTACAAGGATGCATTTTCATGCTAGGTTTAGGACCTCATATTGTAGCTTATAGAGATCTCAACTGCTGTATAAAACATTATTTAAACTATCTACTTTAGTTTACATACAAGCATCATGATACTTATAACACAATACATTCATTTGACTTTGTGAAAATCTGTTTTTTGGATCTAACTTGCTTACCACTTTCCACATATGGCTTCTTCCTTCACAGACTCAATGAAATGACAACCTCTTCCTAAATATTTGGTCACTGATTTTGTGTATGGTTTCTTAGAAACAAGGGGTGGCTCAATTAACCCTTTGGCACGACTTACCCCACTCTCCTCTACTGTATATAGCCTTCTAGCCACACACTCTGATAGACGTTATACACACACACACACACACACACAGAGAGACGGATGGGAGAGAAGGTCAGGCGTTGCCCTAGCGGCAGGGGACTACCTGGGGTTGAGGTTAATGAGCACAGCAGTTGTTGGCCTCCATGCTAACACAAGTAGCCCAGCTCAACATGGAATGGACAGAAAGAGAGAGTACACTAGATTTCTTCTCTACTGGACTGTACTTCAAATCATACAGCTATATATTTCGCTGGGTAAGCAAGCATGTGGAAATGGCAATGTTGTGTGTGTGTGTGATTATTCTGTACAGATGGTGAGTGCAGTTTACCAGTAACTCACATTGTGGTTAATGGGTGGAAAATCACACTTTGAATTTGACTAATCACTCAGGCGAGAGACAATGAAGCAGATTTTTTTTACACCCCAGATTAAAAAATAATCTACTACAGAATGTTTGTATTCAATGCATGTCTCCACTGCTAATTAGACTCCAATCTGTTCATGCATGACCTTCTGCCACTACACTGCTGTAAGTAGAGAACACACAAAACCAGAGAAACTACACAAAAAGCAATCTCGTCTCCAAGTTCAGATGAATTTTTTCCACCTTCAACTCCTCCTCATGTTGCTCCGCTCTCTTCCACACTTCCATTTCTGTCCTCTCTCGGTATATCTCTCTCTCTCCTCTTCTACTAGATATCCCCCAAAGCCCCTCCATCAATACAAGTGCCAAAAGTTGAAATCAACATTAATTAACCCTAATGCCTTGTAATACTATTTATTATGTTCAATTAGCTTGTCCCTTAATGATGGCCTAACAGACAAGCTAAATACCTTTTGTGCTCACTTCGAGGCAAGCAACACTGAAGCACGCATGAGAGCACCAGCTGTTCTGGATGACTGTGTGATCCCGCTTCCATAGCCGATGTGAGCAAGACCTTTAAACATTCACAAGGCCGCGGGGCCAAACGGATTACCAGGACGTGCACTCAGAGCATGCGCGGACCAACTGGCAAGTGTCTTCACTGACATTTTCAATATCTCCCTGACAGAGTCTGTAATACCTACATGTTTCAGGCAGACCACCATAGTTCCTTAGCCCAAGAATGTGAAGGTAACCTGCCTAAATGACTACCCCCGTAGCACTCACGTCGCAAGCCATGAAGTGCTTTAAAAGGCTGGTCATGGCTCACATCAACACCATCATACTGGAAACCCTAGACCCACTTCAGGGGAGGGAAGGGGAGGCAGAGAGTAGAGGCTACTGCTGAGACACACACACACTTTCAATCAGAAAAACACAATCATCACACAAACATGAAAAAATTAAGAATTAAAAACTTTTGCACACACACACACACAGAGGTGATGAGTGGCAAAGTCTTACCTCCCAATCATGGTAGAATGTTGCTGGACAGCAGCCTCTAGCAGCCGCTCCAGAATGGTCCACTCCCCCATGGTCATCGAAAGACAGGTTCACCCTACAGAGGAACTGGGGCTCTGGGGCTCTCTCCCAATTCCTTCCCCTCTTCCTGGGCTCAGCGCTCCAGCCAGAGGGGGCGCATCCGCCCCCGTCCCACACCAGCTTCTCTTGCCCTCTACTTGTTGACCTGGCCAATGGTTCTCTGTAGGAGTGACTGTGTGGGGGTGAACGTGTGTGTCCTCCCTCGGTCCGGTCCCGTTCTGCTCTTCCCTTCCTGGCAGAGGAGCGGTGCCGTCTGCCTCTCCTCCTCTCTCCCCCTCCCTCCCTCCCTTTCTCCCCCTTCCTGTGCAGTGAAGCTCGTCCTCCCCCTGCCGCACCACTCAGATCTATACTATAGCTCAGTATCTGACAGCCATGATCTCGCTCACTCTCTCTCCTTCTCTTCTCCCTCCTTTATCTCCTTCCTCCCCCTTTTTCTCCCCCTCACTCTCTCTCTTCCCTACCCCCTCTTTCTCCTTCCTCCACCCTACACCCAGGGCTCTTCTGGTACCTCATATCCACTCCCTCCCATCAGTGCGAAGCTCTTGTCCTTGCATTGTGTTCAGTACCTTTCCTATAACCTTCCTTCTCAAACCCAGCACACTGCACCCAGCTGACCCTTCCTCTGCTCACCTCCATGCAGAGCCGTAGATACACTCTCACACACTCTATGACCAACTGTCACTGCCCGGGATCCTTACTGCATTTACTACGCAAGAATGTAAAGACACATTTGCAAATAAAGCTCCTGGCATGCACAGTATTGCTTACTGAATTTTCTTGTCATGAGAAACGGTGGCTCCTCCCCCAATCACGACAAGAAACTGTAAAAAGCCTGCCGGCACACACACACTCCCTCAGTAACAAATCAACTGCCTTGCTGCATACACCGAGGCAGTGGTGCTGCAGACCTGTTGTCCTGTATCATCCCTCTAGCTAATTCCAGCAGAGTCCTCAGCCTGGAGTCAGGTCTATCGCAGAGAGCAGGGATGAGTGGCTATATAGTAAAACTATTTCTGGGTTCCATCTCGTTCCTCTTCTTTCACTCTCTTACTCACTTTGCTCTTTCTCTCTCCTCGCTTCCCCCTCTCCTTGTGTTTGTGTGTTGAGCTCACTCTCTCTGTGATTACTTATTTCTCTCTAGGTCTCACTCCTGTTTCTCCCTATCCTTTCTGTGCACGCTCTCTCTCTCTGCTTCGCTCTATCAATGTCACCCTCCTGTTCCTCCCTATTCTTTCTGCGTGCTCTCTCTCTGCTTTGCTCTATCAATGTCACACTCCTGTTCCTCCCTATCCTTTCTGCGCGCTCTCTCGCTCTCTGCTTCGCTCTATCAATGTCACACTCCGTAAGCATGCCACACACCCCCCACACCCCCCACCACCTTCTCACTCTCTCTCTCAACCCTCTTTCCTTCTCGAGTAAATGTGCTTGGATTGCTACCCTGATCGCTGCTTCACTTGTGCTTGCAATAATTCCTCCCTCCCTTGTGCCGTCTCTGTTCTCTCCCCCTATGCTATTGGAATAAGCGATTCTACCGCCACCTCTCCTTCCCTGCTTTTTTCGGTAATCCTCCGTCTCAGTGTGGAGTCTTGGTAGAGCTATCTTTCTCTCTCACTGTAGCTCTGTCTCTCATCATCCTCTTGTACACATGGTCTCTTTTTTTCTCTCACTTTTGTTCTTTCTGTTGCACATCACCCTGCTAGTGCTTCTGTTGAGAGGATTACAGGAGAATCATGGTTCTGCACCCCCCCCCACACACCTATTTATCTCTGAGAGAGCCCTATCATCCCCCCTCATTCACTTAATCACATTTTGTCCATTTCCCCTTCTCCATTCCATCCCCTTCTGTCTCTCTCTCTGGAGAGATGAGCCAAGTATAGTATTCTGCCATGACATTGATTACTGCATTCATTAGATTAATATTATGACGGTGTGAGACTGTATATACTGTAGGCTACCCCACCCACAGATACACACACACACACACACACTCTACCACACCTGTGCATAGCCAACAGTAACAGCATCAAGCGGAAGATGGGCAGACAGATATATGGAGTCTTGGACCATAAGGAGAAATAAAGGGAGGAGGAGGAGGGGGTGGTGGTGTTCAGTTTACGTGCAGGTTTGTGAGAGGTGAGTAGAACATGTGCCTGTAATGTCATGGTAACAGTGCATGCATTGTTATAGCATTCACTTATATAAAACCAGCCACGGCTTCCGCAGTCAATCAGGCTAGAGGGGGCAAGTTCACAACCACAAACCTTACACAGCAACATCTGCAGTGAATCAAGGATTGGCTTAACTAGCTCTGTGAGTGTTTGTGTGTGAGTGAGCAGATGGGGAGGGAAGGAGGGAGCATTGTGTGTGTTCAGCATCTTGGGCGAGGGGGCTTACGGTCTCACCCTCATCCAGGACACATGGTGTATCAGTCTTGTGGCAGGCAGACTGAACGCAACAGCTCT
The DNA here is from genome assembly GCF_018296145.1 of Oncorhynchus tshawytscha. Taxonomy (NCBI): domain Eukaryota; kingdom Metazoa; phylum Chordata; class Actinopteri; order Salmoniformes; family Salmonidae; genus Oncorhynchus; species Oncorhynchus tshawytscha. Next base: position 28,565,345 of record NC_056437.1, on the reverse strand, counting down.
GACTGAGGTGCATCAGTGGAATATGTTTGGATCTGGTTTAGTGGTTAGTGACAGAGGCTCTGGAGAACTGTTGTCAGCTGGCCAGGGATAGGGCTGAATGAGTTCAAAGCTCTAAGGCACATGAGAGACGCAGGTGTGTCATCAGTGACTGGAACAGCCATCTTAAAACACACACAAGCAAACAATGAAATACACAAACACACAAAATCATACACAAATGACCTTGGATGGCCAAATAGGTAACACCAAATTGCTTTAATTAATTAACAGGAAAAGGACATCTTAGATTAATGGATATTCCAAAAAGACTATTTTAAAGCTGGAATTCTCATGATTTTCTTGCCACAAAGATGCTGATTAATGATAGACGTTGCTATTCCCTTGTCAATCCTGTATTGATACTCCATATTTAGGGCTTCAAGCTTGAATGTTGAGTATGAATCAAATAAGATGAAAAGAGATCAAACATTTAATAACCCAAAGTGTGAAGTCAGAGAGAATTATCCAGCTACTCTAAAGAACAGGGGTCACTTAACCAAAAGAAGAATGATAGTATATGAATTACGTAGGTCAACGGGTCTCTGAAGGGAGAGGGGGATGCAAGGTTTGGTGTGAAGCAGCGTTCAGGTGTGTGTCGGAAATGTTCATCAGGAAGCAGATTTAGATCCAAGTTTAACACTATCACTCTCCTGTGGATTTTTCTGCTCATGGGCCCCTGGCCAGTCTTTGGAGAGGCTGCCATCTAGTGGCTGTACAGGCTCTCAGCAGGACAGTAAAGGGATGGGCTCCTGTTAGAGACCTAGTTGATTTATGCTTGTCTCAACACAATTACCCTTTCAACGTTAGAGGGGAGTTAAACCAACCCCAATAAAATGCCAAGTCAAATTCACTGTGATAGCTGGGAGGCTGTAATCACGAACTGATATGAGAGCTGACAAATGGTGGGCTTGTAGCTTACTGGTAGGACATTGTTGTCAGAAAGTGGATGCAGGGTTGATGGGGAGTGCAGACAGGCAAGATTAGAGTATACATTCTGACTTTACCCAGTAACTTCCCCTTGACATTAACCATACCTGAAAGAAGGTCAATACTCTGGTCTGAAATGTACAGTACCATACAACACACTACCTCGGTCTGAGGATGACAGCTAGTTTTGTCCATGTGTCAAGACTTCTTAAACATTGCCCCTATATGTTGTGGGGAAATTATTTAGACTTAAAATATTGAATTCAAATATTTTCCACACTAACATAACACCACTAAGTTCACAGGAAATAACCAGACAACTCCCTCTTTCCAGATTGCCTTGTCTAGCATTTATCAATTTATTATTCAACCATCAAAAACAACATTTCAGTTACTAAATGCAGACCTTTCTTAGGGATGTTGATAAGACACTGATGAATTCTAGCAGTGCAAATTATGCGCTTCATTGCACAGAGACGTGGCGGCGCAAAGCAGTTACAGTTTACCTCTAACATCCAGTTAAAACCATTTCAAAGAAAAAAGGTTACGAACTAAGACTACCAAAAAAAGGACTTTCCTCCAAAAAAATAAACATTGCACTGTTTTTTTCTTCAGTTAAATTTGCATTTTGGGGTGGAGTAGAGGGGTAGTGTCACCAGAAGAGCTGGGAGACATGTTTGAAAATCAGGTGGTTGACAATACTCTGATTAGCCGTTTAAGGATCATCCCAACAATAATAGTATTAACAATAATACAAATGAAGAAACATGATCTATTAGAAATAAATATTACAAGTCATTATTAAATGAACATGTAAAATAATTATCATTAACAAAAGATCAAAAACAAGCAAAGAAAAGAAAATTACTCTAAAGTGTCAATATTATAACAAACCTAACAAAGCTAGGAAAACCATGGAAGCCCTCTACAATTAACACTTTTAAAAGGCATGTCTGCATATATTATGAAGTTGGGTTTGTGTTGAATTTGATACTTATTTCAATATACAAAAATCTTTTCGTAAACACTACTGTTCTCCAAAGCAATATATTTAAATCTATGATAATAATTGTACTCTTTAGAAAAAAGTAAAGACCTAACCAAGAGATAATAGAAAAATGGCAGCCAAGGTGAAGATACTTTTCCTCACAAATGAATGAAGGCTAAGGGACAAATTAAGGACGGTCGTGTAGTGGTAGTGAGACTGCCCTTGTTGTATAATGTCACGTCATTATGGTGGGACTATGTGTGTGTGAGTTCTTGTGGTTTCCCTATAGTGTCGTCATGCCATGTTTCTGTGAAGTGACACTGTATGGCTGCTCTGTGGTGGGACTGGCATTAGAAAGGGAGGTTGTTGTGCTCAACTTTCACCCTGTGAGTGATATTGATTGGGGGCTGCTAAACTGTAATAATCTGTTCAGAACCCACTTATGGCAGAAACATTCCACTCAGTATCTATGGGTCTAGGTCCCTCACAGGCTGCCATCATTTGACAACTGTGCAATCAAACATTTCGGTACTACAGAAAAATAGGATACAGTGCTAGATTTTGGGGGGATTTTGCCAAAGTAGAGTGAAAGATCAACTGAAATAAAATAGCCTTCACATCCATACTGTGCTTGTTAAGCTTAAGGTCATCTCAGTGAGAGCGGGTTACCACGACGACAAGAATGATGGACAGGTAGTGTTCTTCTCTTTCAGGCTGGGGAGAAGGAGTCAGGATTCAAGGGGTTCAGACAGAGGGAGAGCAGTCAAGCAGAAAGAAAAGGTACAGTATAGAGACATAGGGGGAGTGAATAAACCAGGGTGAGAAGGATCAAGAACAAAGCACAGGAGAGAGAGCGAATGAGTGATGGAGTTAGCAGGAGCAGCCTCCTTCGCTGATGGGCTGTTCTGGGGGCTTCTCCAGCTTTATGTCAATCACTGGGGGAGGAGGGGTTAAGGACCAACTCAGAGCTTAGACAGGAACACATGACGTCTTTTCAAACACTTCCCATCTTCTCAATATGTTTTAATAGGTTTACAAGCTACCCAATAGGTGGCTGTAAATGTTTGAGTACAATCTGTTTCTACTATTGCCACTGAAAAACATGCATAGTCAGTCACACACACGTTTCTGTGTAGAGTAAGGATACTGTCTTCTCTGCTCTTGTCCTGTGTGCTCTCCATGCCAGGGAGGGCAGCGGCCACGCGTCGGAACAGCTGCAGGGGAGAGAACAGACCTTGTTTGTCAGAGTCAGAACACGCCAACCTTCCTGCCTTGACACCAGGCCTGCAGCTCTGTGTGCTCTCGTTCTTCTTAGTACGTAGTCATTGGTAGGGCTGACAATTACCATATAACCATGGAACCGGCGGTCATGAAAATATATTAACTGTAAAAAAAATGAACTTATTTGTGGAATGAACAGCTGACTGAAAACGGGGTGGTTTGGCATTTGCTTCTGCTGTAACATGGACTCTACAACGTGGCTCCTTGCTGAAACAAACAAGATGTTGTAAAGTCTGAGGTTGCCTAGGCAACACCCCCCTCCCTGCAGCCTAGGTTGAAGATGAAAAGACAAAAGGATACCCCACAATGGGACCAGCTATGCTAGTTGATTTCCTAAAAAGCTTCCACATGGAATGACAACAAAGGTTAGGACAAGTTATCTTCAACCTAGCTTGCAGCAGCACATGCAGTCAGGAGTGGAAGAGAGGAGAAAATGTTTTTTTTTTGCTATTCAAGCAGTTATTACGATGACCGCTGTCATTTGTCTGAACAATTAGTCATCCAAAATTCCATGACCATCACAACTAGAGGCATTGAATTAAATCAATGTAAATTGGTTTAAGTAGGACAGCAGTAATCATATACATTTCCTCCTCAGAGGTAAATACCATCACATACCTGCTGGAAAGGAGTTTAAGATCATGCAGATCTGATGTATTAAATAGAATCCTTTGATACTAGTCGGAGAAAATCACTTCAAATCAAACCTCGAGTGAGAATTATAAGTTTTAAAAAGATGTACAGTACTGTGCAAAGGTTTTACGCAGGTGTGAAAAAAATGCTGTAAAGTAAGAATGCTTTCAAAAATAGACTATCAATTAACAAAATGCAGTGAGTGAACAGAAGAAAAATCTACATCAAATCAATATTGTGTGACCACTCTTTGCCTTAGAGTTGATGCTGTTTAAGTACATTTGCACACAGTCTTTGAAGGAACTCAGCAGGTAGGTTGGCCCAAACATCTTGGAGAACTAACCACAGTTCTTCTGTGGATTTAGGCAGCCTCAGGTGCTTCTCTCTCCATGTAATCCCCAGGGATGAAAACTGCTGAGAGCCCAAAAAGGTGACACTTATTTGTTGCACTGAAACATGCAAAAATCCCTGCCCGGGGGAAATGCAGGTTTTAACTAATTAAACAAAGAATATGATCTATATGATCAGTCTCTGTCTAAAATAGTGGTTAATGTGAACCTAATTCACAGCAAAAGAATTTAAAGAAAGCAATCCAATGTTATTTGTTGCCTTGAGAAAAAAACACACTAATATTGCAGTTAGCCATGACAGCCTTTATAAGAACGCTCGTGACCACACACAAATATTGCACTTGGGGAAAAAAACATCTTAAAGTAGAAATAGAATTAAACAAACAGGCATTCTATTTATGCTCTATTATAGTGGCCACTATAGGCATCGATTAAGTGCACAAGGCTACGTGTGCAAAAATAACTTTCACCCCCCCCCACACGTTACTTTCAAGTTCAACACAACAAAGCCAATATCTTTGGGCTACACTGCACACTATAACATGTGTCCACAGGCAGAAAGTGTAGACTGTTCCACCATGTGCCAACTAAAGTGAGAGAGGGAAAGTGTGTGGTGTCCTTTCGCCTCTAGTGGCATCCAGCTTAAGCCAGGCCCAGCTCCACTTGATCCCTGAATCCACTTGTTTAACTTTTTATGGCTGGGGGGCAGTTTTGAGTAGCTTGGATGAACAAGGTGCCTAAAGTAAACAGTCTGCTCCTCAGTCTCAGTTTCTAATATATGCATTGGATAGAAAACACTAAAGTTTGAATGATGTAGAGTATAACAGAACTCATATTGGCAGGCAAAATCCTGAGTTGAAATCAAAACAGGACGTCAGAAATCTGAGCTTGTATGTATTCAGAGTCCCCAATGAAATCCCCTTGAGATATGACTGATGTTGCACTGCCTAGGGGTTCCACTAGATGTCAACCATCAATAGAAATCATGAGGCTTCTATGTTGTTGTGGGAGTGAATGAGAGCAGAATATATCAGATGTCCATCAAGCAGCCATTTTGTGATCACACTTTTTCCTCATGGTAGTCACTTGCGTTCCATTGCTCATGAAGACAAGGAGGAATACTCCGGTTGGAACTTTATTGAAGCTATTTGTTAGAAACATAATGATTGATTCTGTACTTAGTTTGAAATGTTTCTTCGACCGGTAATATCACCTTTTGAAGTTAATGCTGACCAGAATTCGTGTTTGGATATGTATACCAAACGCGCTAACAAAAGGTATTTGCACATAAATAACAGACATTTTCGAACAAAAAACATTTATTGTGGAAATGTGATTCCTGATGTAGATCATCGTAGGGAATATTTATAATGTAATTTCTTGTTTATGTTGACGCCATCTTTGCGGCTGTGGTGTTTTTACTTTTGAGCCGTCTCAGATTATTGCATGAGTTTCTTTTTCCGTAAAGTTTTTTTTAAATCTGACACAGCGGTTGCATTAAGGAGAGGTATATCTATAATTCCATGTGTATAACTTGTATTATCATCTACGATGTGTATTTCTGTTAAATGATGTGGCTATGCAAAATCACTTGATGTTTTTGGAACTAGTGAATCCAATGTAAGCTGATTTTTTTATATAAATATGAACTTTATCAAACAAAACATGCATGTATTGTGTAACATGAAGTCCTATGAGTGTCATCTGATGAAGATAAGGTTAGTGATTAATTAGATCTTTATTTCTGTTTTTTGTGAATGCTATATTTTGCTGGAAAATGGCTGTGCTTGTGGTTTGGTGGAGACCTAACAATCGTTTGTAGTATTTCGCTGAAAAGCCTATTTGAAATCGGACACTTGTGGGATTAACAATGACAATAGCTTTAAAATTATATAAGACACACACATGTTTTAGGAATTATAATTATGAGATTTCGGTGGTTTGAATTTGGCGCCCTCTTTTCACTGGTAGTTGTCATATCGATCTCGGTATCGGGATTGCAGCCATAACAGCTTGTTAACAAACAACGCCTTGTTTTCACCTAATTCTCTCATTCTGAAAATGAACCACATACTGTAGATGGAAAACATTACTTAACAGATAGTGGTTAGTTCGTTAGCTAGTTAACATTTCACACAGATTGCCAGGGTCCAGTAAGCGACTAACGCGTTATAACTTGAGGAACGGCAAGGAGTCGAATACCAGTTAATACTATAGCGAATTGGTTAGGTTACTAATGTTGTAACGTTAGCTGTTTGACTTTATAAGCAAACTCAATTTGATCAGATAAATTGGCTAATGTTGGTCAATTTCTCTGGCTAGCTAACGGAGAATTTGATCCAACTAGTAAGATACTTAACAATACTAATACTTGTTCCCCCCTCACCTCAAACTTTCCAAATGCCAGTAGTTTTTGTTTACAGCTTATGAAGTATGCATCATCACCTTCTTACCTAATGTTACCTCTTCGTTACCGTTCAGGGGAGGCGCTGCCGCGCCGATGCTGTAACTAGCACATTGTCTCTTCTTCCTTCTGTTATGTAAATTATCAGATGCCTCCCTGAGGGTATTGCATGATGGATAAGTATCTGCCTGTACTTCTCAGCATTGAGGAGACCCTTAATTCTGACCAAATCCCCAACTCCATTTGCAGAAATGCAGCCCCAAACTTGCAAGGAACCGCCACCATGCTTCACTGTTGCCAGCAGACACTCATTCGTGTACCGCTCTCTAGCCCTTTGACGAACAAACTGCCTTCTGCTTCACACCAAATATGAATTTGATTTACATTTATTTTGTTCATTTTGCATTTAGTTAAATGATAAATATAATCTATTAACATGTCTATTTTTAAACATTCTTAATTTACAGCATTTTTTCACACCTGCCTAAAACTTTTGCACAGTACATCCCAGACTGGAGGCCAAAGTGGATGGTCTGTCCCAGGGTGCCCGGGGAACATTCTGGTCTTTAGTTATTATGGGATGGATGGGCAAGAGTTCTGAAAATAATCCAAGGACCCCATTTAGTGTAAAGCAAGCCAGATTTAAGAGTGTGAGCACTGCACACACGCATGCTGTGCTCTACCTGTTTGATATTGTAGCCCGTCTTTGCACTTGTTTCAATAAACAGAACATTCAGCTCTTTGGCTCTCTGTTCCCCTTCCTCTGTGGTTATCTGTCTGCAATGTCCCACGACAGACACACACACACATGAACGAGAAAACAAAAGGAATAGACAATGAAGATCGTGAAGGATGAACATGCCGTGTTTCCTCCCGCTACCGCTGCGGCAGCCTCTGCTCCGTCTTAAAGTGCCCACACAGCCAGACTCTCAAACACCTCAGAGCACCAGCTTAGCTCCAGGTTCAATACACCACATCATTCTAATTAAAGGCTCTTCATTATTGTAGCAATTGATCCTAAACTTCTGACTGTGATGAGTGACCTTTTCAAGGGTGAGCCGAGGCAGAAGCAGTGGCAGCATGGACGGAGAGAACGACTCAGCCACACACATACACTCACCTGCTTGACGTTGTATCCTGCTTTAGCACTAGTCTCAATAAACATTACATTTAGCTCTTTGGCCTTCCTCTCACCCTCTTCAATAGCAACTTGCCTGTGGTAGATAAGAGGGTTAAACATGCAGAACAGCAGCTTACAGTCAGTTCAGAGAATCTAAAGCATGCCAATCCTTCAAAAACACAGCCGGACAGCATCAATCACAAAAAAAAATGGGAATAGTACAAAGCAGTTGTTTAAAGGCATAAAAGCATTGAGGGTTATAGTGACAAACCATGTGTTAAAATAAAAAGGTCTGTTTCATTATCACAAATGGATAAGACTCAAAGGTGAATCTCAATGTGTTGAATCTCTGAATAATGAAACTAATTCTAGGCCATGCTGAGCTCCAAAGGCCATCTGTGTGGACTGTTCAACCCCAGCCAGATCTGTCTCTAGAGAGCCTGTACCAAGTGACGAGGCTAATAAGTCCCTGCTTAGCTGTCTCTAGAGGGCAGTGTTTCTCTCGCTTAACACAGGAGGGCCTAAAGGTCTCAGTCAGGAACTCACTGTGGCGCCAGTCTTAAATCATTCTACAGTAACAATCAGTCGATTCATTAGTATGCTCTAATGGAGAGCCCTCCAGGACCTGGTCTGATGAGAACTCTACAGGCTTACTGACATCACCCTTTAATTATTATGTCACACCTTTTGTCTGCAAGGTCAGTCTTGTTTCCCACCAACATGATGATGACATCACTTCCTCTCTCCGTTCTGACATCATCAATCCATTTTGTGGTTTGCTGGAAAGAGTTGACGTCTGATAGAAGAGGGAGGGAGAGGGAGTTCAATGTTAATCTCCAACTTGTGACAAGTACTGAATTATGGTAAGGAGCAGAAGGACAGAGACAGTGCCAACAAATAAGAACATATCATTAAACTACGTAAATCCATCTCCCATTTCCTATCCATCTAGGATTCTCTTATTATTTAGCCATATCCTTGTATTCTACCTTCCTGTCTGTCCAGCTAGATGTGGTGTTTGTTTTTCTGAAGAGAAAGACTTCCTCTTCCAGTTAAATAGCCCTGCTGCAGCGCCATGTTTCCTTATACAGTATCTGCCCCTAACGGTCCTCAAACACACATGGTAGGAGAGACGTTCAGAGACGTGAAAAAGGAGACATTACGTTGAAAGGCTGCAATATGTTAATTTCATAATGGGCAAAATAGGCCTCTGAAGCAACATCAAAGCTGCCAATAACAATTATTTGAATTAAACCAATAAGACACTTCATTATTTTGTAAGTATGTGTCAACAGAACTAGCAAGTAATTGGTGGCCATAATGGGGGGGAACAGACATTAAGAAAGATAGCAGAGAAATTAAGATAAAAAGGAAGGATAGAAAAGAAGTGATAGGTTGCTCTGTTGGGGAAAACAAGATGATAAATCTGCCATCCATGTATTCATGACCACAAATCTAAGAAACCACTAGACTATGGATTAAGTCAATGGTTCTTTAGTATTACAGATTTCACCGACTGATATTGTAGCCTAATTGGGTTTGCATGTAGTATGCTACCTAATGCTTTGCACTCCTAGTATCAATAAACAGATTAGCATTATCTTTTTATATTTGTTACAGAAACAGAAGCTTTCAGACAACAAAAAATGCAAAAAGCTAACAAAAAAAGTATGCACTTGTCCAAGTGGACTCACATACAAAAAGTGGGAGGGAAAACATCTACAAACAAGAAAAGGGGACAAAAAGGAGGAAAGATATCTGGAAGGATAAAGAGGGTGGGAAAACAGAAAAAAAGAAGAGGGAATTGAGCCAGCGTTGAAAAATGAGGACATCTTTTGTTTTGGTCAGCATCGTTCCATCAATAGGGGCCGCACTCACTTGTGATGTCATAGACTACCACAGCCACGGTGGAATCTCGTATGTAGCTAGGGATCAGACTCCGGAAGCGCTCCTGGCCGGCTGTGTCCCAAAGCTGCAGTCTCACCTGAGCAGCACGTTAGCACCAGCACACAGGGAGAGAAGGAGAGAGATGGCGGAGAGGAAGAGGTGGTGGTAAGAGAGGGGAGAACTGGACGAGGGTTGAGGAGGGGTGGGGAGGGGCACGCACGCACGTCGAGTGGGCGGGGCGCGGAGGCGAGTACCTACTTGTGATGTCGTATACTACGACAGCTGCGGCAGAGTCTCTGATGTAACTGGGGATGAGGCTACGGAAACGCTCCTGCCCAGCCGTATCCCACAACTGCAACCTGATCTGTTGCGGATGGGAGGGGAAATAAAAGAAAAGGAAAAGGAAAAAGAAAGGATGAAAAGAAAATGAGAGAAAACGAGTGCAGAAACAAAGGAAAACATGAGGTAAGAAACCATAAAGAGTAAGGAAATAAAACCTAATCAACTCATGAGAGAAAAAAAGAGGGAGAGGGCTGCATGCAGGGAGTGTGTGACCATAGGAGGAGTGGTGAGGGCCAAGGGAATCATGGGTACTAGGCCTCATTTCTGAAATGTTCTTCCCTCGTTCAAACTTGATGTTTAATTTTAACATGAGAATGAAGAGAATATGAGCAGATGGGAAAAAGGGAAGAAAATAATGAGTTTGTCTGGAGAAGAAAGCTAGCAGGAAGGAAGATGCAAGGTAAGCGCCAATCCCAGGCCAGGCCGGCCCTCTGGCATCTTTAAGGTGCTAGTGTGTGCACTGTCTGGTGTGTGCGCGCGTGAACCTGGGCCAGGATAAGACACTGTTAGAGCAGACAGAATCAGGTCACAGGATACCCAGTATCACCAAAGTCCCAGAAACCACCAGTGGCAAGGACTCAGGGACCTGTGTGATTGGGTGGGGGTGTGTGCGTGCGTGCCAGTTGAATGGGTACATTTTTTAATTTCAATGAAACTGGATTGAAGGGAGACGTTTTCAAAATCACCATAATGAAATGTAACATTATTTTCAATCAAATCACAATGCGACAGTCATGACTAACAGACTCACTTAAAAATGAACTAATTCCTCTCATAATCAATATATTATGACAAAATCAGCATGCTACCACTCAATGGAATTTAAAAAGGAGAAAGTAAAACTTACTGTTCTGTCTTCGAGGTACATGGTTTTAGACAAAAAATCTATTCCTATTGTGGCCTGGAAATGTGAAAGAATGAAGAGAATGAGACAGAACATTCTAACAATTATGATGGTAGATTGATAAGGAAAGGCTTGAGTACTGTACTTAAACTGAAGGAACAAACCTATTGCCCATGCACCTAAACAAAAGTTAGGTAACTGGTTCCACAGCCTTTTAAGTTTACTCTGATTTTCAATCAAAAGAAAAAAGTGTTAGCTGAATCGAACATATATAGTTGGCCCAAAATTAGCTCCAACTTAAAAATACATTTAAAAAGTATGTAAAAATGTAGTCTAATTTAAATTGTGTGTTTGCTCAACTTGTCTCATGTTCATTCAACTAGAAATTATTATTTGGGCATCTTCACTAAACAAGGTTGTGGAACTAGTTACACAATGTGCTTTTGACATAGGCTACAATTTTTTCTACTTACATTTGACAGACATGATTACATTGTGCATATTCAACTATACAGTAATTATTATTCAACATGTCCTGATTTGAACTCACTCTTGTAGAGGTTGGCCGATTAATTAGGGCCGATTTCAAGTTAATAACAATCGGTAATCGGAATATTTGGACACCGATTATGGCCGATTACATTGCGCTCCACGCGGAGACCGCGACAGGCTGACCACCTGTTACGCGAGTGCAGAAAGGAGCCAAGGTCAGTTGCTAGCTAGCCTTAAACTTATCTTATAAAAAACAATCAATCTTAACATAATCACTAGTTAACTACACATGGTTGATGATATTACTAGTTTATCTAGCTTGTCCTGCGTGGCATATAATCGATGCGGTGCCTGTTAATTTAGCATCGAATCATAGCCTACTTCGCCAAACGGGTGATGATTTAACAAGCGCATTCACAAAAAAAGCACTGTCGTTGCACCAATGTGTACCTAACCATTAACATCAATGCCTTAAAATCAATACACAAGTATATATTTTTAAACCTGCATATTTAGTTCATATTGCCTGCTAACATGAATTTCTTTTAACTAGGGAAATTGTGTCACTTCTCTTGCATTCTGTGAAAGCAGTGTCAAGGGTATATGCAGCAGTTTGGGCTGCCTGGCTCGATGCGAACTGTGAGAAGACCATTTCTTCCTAACAAAGACCGTAATTAATTTGCCAGAATTGTACATAATTATGACATAACATTGAAGGTTGTGCAACGTAACAGCAATATTTAGACTTAGGGATGCCACCTATTAGATAAAATACAGAACCTTTTCATATTTCACTGAAAGAATAAACGTTTTGTTTTCTAAATGATAGGTTAATAATATGGTCAAATCCGGAAACTAAGGCTCGTATTTCTGTGTGTTTATTATATTAGAATTAAGTCTGATTTGATAGAGCAGTCTGACTGAGCGGTGGTAGGCAGCAGCAGGCTCGTAAGCATTCATTCAAACAGCACTTTCTTGCATTTGCCAGCAGCTCTTCGCTGTGCTTCAAGAATTGCGCTGTTTATGACTTCAAGCAATACTAAAGTGCCTATACGAACATCCAATAGTCAAAGGTATATGAAATACAAATGGTATAGAGAGAAATAGTCCAATAAATTCCTATAATAACTACAACCTAGTACCTGGGAAAATGGAAGACTCATGTTAAAAAGGAAACACCAGCTTTCATATGTTCTGAGCAAGGAACTTAAAATGTTAGCTTTTTAACATGGCAAATATTGCACTTTTACTTTCTTCTCCAACACTTTGTTTTTGCATCATTTAAACCAAATTGAACATGTTTCGTTATTTGAGGCTAAATTGCTTTTGATGTATTATATGAAGTTAAAATAAAAAAAAAGTGTTAATTCAGTATTGTTGTAATTGTCATTATTACAAATGTATATAGATAAAAATCTGCCAAGTATATCGGTATCGGCGTTGAAAAATCATAAATCGGTCGACCTCTAATCTCTGGCTCACGGCGTACCAATCTCCCTGTTACGCCAGCATGTATGTGTCAATGACTGATTTCACCTGTATTGCTACACTTTGCAATTCAAAGTAAATCTCGGCTCTGTTAAAAGTACACTCAAGTAAAACCATTTTATTTATCTGTCACTAGCCGGCTACCACCCGGTTACTCAACCCTGCACCTTAGAGGCTGCTGCCCTATGTACATAGACATGGAATTACTGGTCACTAATAAAATGTTTATATACTGTTTTACTCATTTCACATGTACAGTGGCAAGAAAAAGTATGTGAACCCTTAGGAATTACCTGGATTTCTGCATAAATTGGTCATCAAATTTGATCTGATCTTCATCTAAGTCACAACAATAGACAAACCGTGTGCTTAAACTAATAACAAATTGTATTTTTCTTTTCTATATTGAATATTTATTTTATTTAACCAGGTGGGCCAGTTGAAAACAAGTTCTCATTTACAACTGACCTGGCCAAGATAAAGCAAAGCAGTGCGACACAGAGTTACACATGGGATAAACAAGCGTACAGTCAATAACACAATAGAAAAATCTATATACAGTGTGTGCAAATGTAGTAAGATTAGGGAGGTAAGGCAATAAATAGGCCATCGTGGCAAAATAACTACAATTTAAAACATTCACAGTATAGGTTGGAAAAAAGTATGTGAAACCCCTAGGCTAATGACTTCTCCAAAAGGTAATTGGAGTCAGGAGTCAGCTAACCTGGAGTACAATCAATAAGATGAGATTAGAGATGTTGGTTAGAGCTGCCTTACCCCATAAAATAACTCACAAAATTTGAGTTTGCTATTCACAAGGAACATTGCCTGATGTGAACCATGCCTCAAACAAAAGAGATCTCAGAAGAACCAAGATTGAGAATTGTTGAATTGCATAAAGCTGGAAAGGGTTACAAAAGTATCTCTAAAAGCCTTGATGTTCATCAGTCCACAGTAAGACAAATTGTCTATAAATGGAGAAAGTTCAGCACTGTTGCTACTCTCCCTAGGAGTGGTCGTAAGGGAAAGATGACTGCAAAAATCACAGTGCAGAATACTCAATGAGGTTAAGAAGAATCCTAGAGTATCAGCTAAAGACTTACAGAAATCTCTGGAACATGCTTGCATCCCTGTTGATGAGTCTCCGATACGTAAAAAAATAAACAAGAATGGTGTTCATGGGATGACACCACGGAAGAAGCCACTGCTGTTAAAAAAAACAAAAAAACATCTGAAGTTTGCAAAAGTGCACCTGGATGTTCCACAGCACTACTGACAAAATATTCTGTGGACAGATGAAACGACAGTTGAGTTGTTTGGAGGAACACACAACACCATGTGTGGAGAAAAAAAAAAGGCACAGCACAACATCAAAACCTCATCCCAACTGTAAAGTATGCTGGAGGGAGCATCATGGTTTGGGGCTGCTTTGCTGCCTCAGGGCCTGGACAGCTAGCCATCACTGATGGAAAAATTAATTCAAGCTTATCAATACATTTTGCAGGAGAATGTAAGGCTGTCTGCCTGCCAATTGAAGCTCAACAGAAGTTGGGTGATGCAACAGGACAATGACCCAAAACACAGAAGTAAATCAACAGAATGGCTTCAACAGAAGAAAATACACCTTCTGGAGTGGCACAGTCAGAGTCCTGACCTCAACCCGATTGAGATGCTGTGGCATGACCTCAACAGAGCAGTTCACACCAGACATCCCAAGAATATTGCTGAACTGAAGCAGTTCTGTAAAGAGGAATGGTCTAAAATTCCTCCTGACCGTAGTACAGGTCTGATCCGCAACTACAGAAAACATTTGGTTGAGTTTATTGCTGCCAAAGGAGGGTCAGCTAGTTATTAAATCCAAGGGTTCACATACTTTCTCCACCCTACACTGTGAATGTTTACATGGTGTGTTCAATAAAGACATGAAAACGTATAATTGTTTTTGTGTTATTAGTTTAAGCAGACTGTCTATTGTTGTTACCTAGATGAAGATCAGATCAAATTTTATGACCAATTTATGCAGAAACCCGGGTATTTCTTGCCACTGCATTCTAGTCAATACCACTGACATTGCTCGTCTTTAATATGCATATATTTCTGAATTCCATTCTTTTAAATTTGTGTGTATTGTTGTGAATTGTTAGACACTACCGCACTTTTGGAGCTAGGAACACAAGCATTTCGCTTCATCCGCAATATCATGAGCTAAATATGTGTATGCGACCAATAAAATTTGATAATTTCTAGTAGAATTAAGATATGAGACATGTTGCGCAAACACATTTTAAGTTAACTGAATTTTTGCCTGTTTTCTTAAGTTGGAGCCAAGTTTGGGTCAACTAAACATGTTAAATTCATGTAACACTAGCCGAAATGTTACTTTAAAAAAAAAAAAGGCTGTGGAACCAGTTAGTTAATAATATCAATTAGTTTAAACTATTTTTTTTACAGCGTAGTCAAGCGCAGCACTACCACACCGGACTCAAATGGCTAATCATAAAGACTGACTAGCTGAATCAATTGTGTTTGTCTGGAGCAAAAGCTTGCCCACTCTGTAGTAGGACCAGGACTAGGGTTAGGCATTGAGACCAATGATGTAATAAACCTAGCCCCAACCATCATATCCAGATTCAACTCTGCATGTGTGGTCTAGCCTCACCTGGTAGGTGTTGTCGAAGCTGTCGTACATGAACCTGGTAATCAATGAGGTCTTCCCCACTGAAAAACAAGACAGGCTCATGTTATGACCAACATTGTTATAACCCCATTAATCTGTTTAATAAAACATGTACTACAGTCTTGAAGGGCAAGTAACACACCAGTAAGGCTGGCAGATAGTACTGACAAAACAGACACTGACAAGTCTCATTTCACATAGCCAACACAGAAATAGAATGAATCATTCCATTTCTATGAAGTAACATGTTCCAGCCTGATTTGATGTATCAAATCTCCAGCAACTCCTCAGTCAATTTGCAGGCCACAGCTCAGCACAACTGTATGACTTGACTCCACCAACCAACCATCAAGAGGCCTGGAGTAAGAGTCCAGGAGGAGCTGTCTGAGTCTGCATGCTCACCATAAGAAACCCAACACCACAATATAGACTGCAAATCAACAAGGGATTTCTCAGTGAAAAACCAGCAAAAATGACATAAGAAAATAAAATGTTTTTTGTATAGACTTGGAAAAAACCCTTTAAGGAATGCTGGGAGATTGTCAGTGGCGGTGCCAGCCCAGACCTGGCCCTCTGACACCAACACTCCCTCGCCCTGCACTGGCATGTGACAACACTAAGGGAAATTAGAGGGGGATTAAAAAAAAAACAGGGAAGAGGCAGAGGAAAAGCAAGAAGAATGGACAGCATTTTGTTTCATTGCTCCAGTCTACCACATCGTGGAATGCACAAGTATTCATCTCCCACTCCCTACTCCTTTCTACCGCGTCCATGTATGTCTCACCCGGCCACTATCATATTACTGCTGTGTCACTGTTGAACCTGGCTGGGTAGCCTCAAGTCATGTATCCTGAGCAGAGCCCTCAAAAACACAGCCTCGGGGGCAGTGTCCAGAATCACAGTACACACAGCAATCTGTACCATCAATATACCACTACACTAAACTAGAGGTTGACCGATTGATCAGCTTTTTAATTTTTTTTTTTTTATATACCTTTATTTAACTAGGCAAGTCAGTTAAGCACTTCCACAAGGAGACTGCCGGGGGCAGAACGACAAATTTTCACCTTGTCAGCTCGGGGGAATGCAGTAAGCCAACGGTGCCTCTCTCTCGTTGCACTCCACAAGTGCTAGCTAGCATTAATCTTAATCAAAAAACAATCACTCAAATCACTAGTTATCATCAACCATGTGTAGTTATTACAAGATATTATCTAGAGTGTCCTGCGTTGCATATAATCTAACTGAGCATACAAGCATCTGACTGAGCGGTGGTAGGCAGAAGCAGGCGCATAAACTCAAACAGCACGTTCGTGCGTTTTGCTAGCAGCTCTTCGTTGTGTGTCAAGCATTGCGCCGTTTATGACTTCAAGCCTGTCAACTCCCGAGATGAGGCTGGTGTAACCGAAGTAAAATGGCTAGCTAGTTAGCGCGTGCTAATAGTGTTTCAAATGGCACTCGCTCAGCCTTGGGGTGGTTGTTTCCCCTTGCTCTGCATGGGTAACGCTGCTTCGATGGAGGCTGTTTTCGTTGTGTTGCTGGTTCAAGCCCAGGGATGAGCGAGGAGAGGGACGGAAGCTATACTGTAACACTGGCAATACTAAAGTGCCTATAAGAACATCAATAGTCAAAGGTTAATAAAATACAAATGGTATAGAGGGAAATAGTCCTATAATAACTACAACCTAAAACTTATCTGGGAATATTGAAGACTCATGTTAAAAAGGAACCACCAGCGTTTATATGTTCTCATGTTCTGAGCAAGGAACTGAAACGTTAGCTTTCTTACATAGAATATATTGCACTTTTACTTTCTTCTCCAACACTTTGTTTTTGCATTATTTAAACAATTGAATATGTTTCATTATTTATTTGAGGCTAAATTTATTTTATTGTTGTATTATATTAAAGTTAAAATAAGTGTTCATTCAGTAGTTGTAATTGTCATTATTACAAATAAAAAAATATTTGTAAAAAATTGATTAAATCGGTATCGGCTTTATTGGCCCCCCAATAAATCGGTATCAGCGTTGAAAAAACAAAATCGATCAACCTCTACACTAAACAATATTGGAACGAATGTGTGCAGGATTTGAGCACGAGGGACAGGCAGTAGTCTATATTTTGCTACATTTAATAGGCCTACTAGCTAGGGGAGGTTGGGAAACACTGGCTCAGCCTGACCTTTTGGTCCTGTCACTAATTCAAATACAAAGTTCTCTGCAATGCATTCCTCAGTCAATTTAGAGTATGCCTAATCTCTATGTCTATTGGTTATCAGGAAGATAAATCAGGCAATCAAATAACAAATACAGACAAATCTGATGAAGAGGTCAGCCTGCCCATTGTGTGACCTCTAAAATACACCCAGGTCAATATGTGTGGCCCTATGGCCAGGGTGGGAAATTAACGTTTTGGTCCACCAGCAACTGTGGCAGGTAGATACGTTTAAACACACACAAAAAAAGAAACGTCCTCTCACTGTCAACTGCGTTAATTTTCAGCAAACTTGTGTGTAAATATTTGTATGAACATAAGATTCAACAACAGACAAACTGAACAAGTCCCACAGACATGTGACTAACAAATGGAATAGTGTGTCCCTCAAAAATCAAAAGTCAGTCAGTATCTGGTGGCCACCAGCTGCATTTAGTACTGCAGTGCATCTCCTCCTCATGGACTGGATCAGATTAGCCAGTTCTTGCTGTGAGATGTTACCCCACTCTTCCACCAAGGCACCTGCAAGTTCCAGGACATTTCTAGGTGGGGGGTGGCTAGCTCTTACCCCCCGATCAAACAGGTCCCAGACGTGCTCAACCGAATTGAGATCCAGGCTCTATGCTGGCCATGGCAGAACACAGACATCCCTGTCTTGCACGCACAGAATGAGCAGTATGGATGGTGGCATTGTCATGTCAGGATGAGCCTGCAGGAAGGGTACCACATGCGGGAGGAGGATGTCTTCCCTGTAACGCACAGCGTTGAGATAGCTTGTTGTTATTGCAGGCACAGTCCGATGATGCTGTGACACACCGCCCCAGACCATGACGGACCCTCCACCTCGATCCCACTCCAGAGTACAGGCCTCAGTGTAACGCTCAATCCTTTGACGATAAACAAAGCCGACCATCACCCCTAGTGAGGCAAAAACCGTGACTCGTCAGTGAAGAGCACGTTTTGACAGTCTTGTCAGGTCCAGCGACGATGGGTTTGTGCCCAAAGGCGACGTTGTCTGGCGAGCCTCTCTCAGCCAATTGCGGACAGTCTGAGCACTGATGGGGGGGATTTGGTGTTGAAGGTGTAACTCGGGCAGTTGTTGCTGCAATCCTGTACCTGTCCTGCAGGTGTGATGTTCGGATATACCGATCCTGTGCAGGTGTTGTTATGTGGTCTGCCACTGCAAGGACGATCAGCTGTCCATCCCGTCTCCCTGTAGCACTGTCTTAGGCGTCTCACAGTATGGACATTGTAATTTATTGCCCTGGCCACATCTGCAGTCCTCATGCATCCTTGCAGCATGCCTAAGGCACATTCACGTAGATGAGCAGAGACACTGAGTAGCTTTCTTTTGGTGTTTTTCAGAGTCAGTAGAAAGGCCACTTTAGTGTCCTAATATTTCATAAGTGTGACTTTAATTGCCTACCGTCTGTAAGCTGTTAGTGTCTTAACGATCGTTCCACAGGTGCATGTTCATTAAATGTTTATGGTTCATTGAAAAAGCATGGGAAACAGTGTTTAAACCCTTTACAATGAAGATCTGTGAAGATATTTGGATTTTTACGATTTATCTTTGAAAGACAGGGTCCTGAAAAAGGGACGTTTCTTTTTTTGCTGAGTTTAGTTGAAGTTGGAAGTTTACATACATTTAAACTCAGTTTCACAATTCATGACATTTAATCCTAGTAAAATGCCCTGTTTTAGGTCAGTTAGGATCACCACTTTCTTTTAAGAATGTGAAATGTCAGAATAATAGTAGAGATTTATTTCAGCTTTTATTTCTTTCATCACATTCCCAGTGGGTCAGAAGTTTACATGCACTCAATTAGTATTTGGTAGCATTGCCTTTAAATTGTTTAACTTGGGTCAAATGTGTTGGGTAGCCTTCCACAAGCTTCCCACAATGAGTTGGGTGAATTTTGGCCCATTCCTCCTGACAGAGCTGGTGTAAATGAGTCAGGTCTGTAAGGCCTCCTTGCTCGCACACACTTTTTCAGATCTGCCCACAAATGTTCTATATGAGGTCAGAGCTTTGTGATGGCCACTCCAATACCTTGACTTTGTTGTCCTTAAGCCATTTTGCCACAACTTTGAAAGTATGCTTGGGGTCATTGTTCATTTGGAAGACCCATTTGTGACCAAGATTTAACTTCCTGACTGATGTCTTGAGATGTTGCTTCAATATATCCACATCATTTTCCACCCTCATGATGCCATCTATTTTATGAAGTGCACCAGTCCCTCCTGCAGCAAAGTAACCCCACAACATGATGCTGCCACCCCTGTACTTTACAGTTGGGATGGTGTTCTTCGGCTTGCAAGCCTCCCCCCTTTTCCCCCAAACGTAACGATGGTCATTATGGCCGCCAAACAGTTCTATTTTTGTTTCATCAGACCAGAGGACATTTCTCCAAAAAGTACGATCTTGTCCCCATGTGCAGTTGCAAACCGTAGTCTGTCTTTTTTATGGAGCAGTGGTTTCTTCCTCATCAAATCTACACACAATAACAAAAGAAACATTTTGAAATTCTTGCAAATATATTTAAAAAACTAAATTACCTTATTTACATCATTATTCAGACCTTTTGCTATGAGCCTCAAAATTGAGTTGAGTCTTCCTGTTTCCATCCTTGAGATGTTCCTGCAACTTGGAGTCTGTGGTAAAATTCTATTGATTGGACATGATTTGGAAAGGCACACACACACACCTATATAAAAGGTCCCACAGTTGACAGTGTATGTCAGAGGAAAAGCCATGAGGTCGAAGGAATTCTCCGTAGAGCTCAGAAATAGGCTTGTGTCGAGGCACAGATCTGCAGCATTGAAGGTCCAAGAACAGTGGCCTCCATCATTCTTAAATAGAAAAAGTTTGGAACCACCAAGATTTCCTAGAGCTAGCAGCCTGGCCAAACTTCGCAATCGGAGAAGGGCCTTGGTCAGGGAGGTGATCAAGAACCCAAAATGGTCACTCTGGAGGTCTGTCAGAGTTCCTATGTGAAGATCGGAGAAACTTCCAGAAAGACAACCATCTCTGAAAACAAGATTCTCTGGTCTAATGAAACCAAGATTGAACTCATTGGCCTGAATGCCAAGCGTCACACCTGGAGGAAACCTGGCACCATCCCTACAGTGAGGCATGGTGGTGGCAGAATCATGCTGTGGGGATGTTTTTCAGCAGCAGGGACACTAGTCAGGATCAAGGGAAAGATGAAAAGAGCGAAGTAGAGAGTGATCCTTGATGAAAATCGGCTCCAGAGCGCTCAGGACCTGACTGGGGCAATGGTTCACCTTCCAACAGGATAACAACCCTAAGCACACAGCCAAAACGACACAGGAGTGGCTTTGGAACAAGTCTCTGAATGACCTTGAGTGGCCCAGCCAGAGCCTGGACTTGAACCCGATCTAACATCTCTGGAGACACCTGAAAATAGCTTTGCAGCGACACTTCCCCATCCAACCTGACAGAGATTGAGAGGATGTGCAGAGAAGACTGGGAGAAACTTCCCAAATACAGATGTGCCAAGCTTGTAGCATCATACCCAAGAAGACTCAATGCTGTTATCGCTGCTAAAAGTGCTTCAAAGTACTGAGTAAAGGGTCTGAATACTTATGTAAATGTGACATTTCCTTCTTTCCTCTTCCCCACCCCCCCAAAAAGTTTTTGCTTTGTCATTATGGGGTAGTGTGTGTAGATTGAGGGGCAAAAAAACAATTTTATACATTTTAGAATAAGGCTGTAACGTAACAAAATGTGGAAAATGTCAAGGGGTCTGAATACTTTGAATGCAGTGTATAGTGTAGCAAATGGTCATCTAAACTGCTGTGAAACATTTTCCATAACCAAAAATATTTACATTTTCAACTGGTGTACAAAATCAAAAAGAGACAAAAACATGAAGCATAGAAATAAAACAGATCTACCGCTTCTTACTTGCTTTCAAATGAGAATGATAGATCTAGAACTCACATTGCTATGTGAATTTGGTCAAGTCTCCCAAAAAGATAGATATCTATATATAGCAACTTCAACAATGATAGCCCCTTGAATCATTCAGAGAAGATGACGGTTTCGGCTCGGAAGAATGTGGACGTCTTTACTGTCGTGTAAAAATGGGTACAGAAAAAAAGCTGACCCACTAGGAAGGTGCAACTGACACTTCAGCGTGAGAACGACACTTATCAAGAGCTAGTTCCACCCATTCCCCTTCTATATAGCGAGCCCTTCATCTGGCCCACTGAATGTTGTTAACCTCAGCCCAAAGAGAGGATACGAGAGCAAAGGGAGGGTGGAAGACAAACGACACAGAAAGGAATGTGTAAAAAAAATAAAAAATAAAAAAGTTTGAGTTGGCCTCAATTCTCCTCAGCTTTAAAGCTCCCCTTTCTCTCACACCTGTTTTAATTATTAATATGCTCTGCTGGCAATCTATGTACCTCAGTGTGTGGGTGAGTGTCTGTGCCCTCCCTCTTTTTAAACAGGTCAAATATCTTCCTTAGAAGACCGATCCTAAAACTCACATATCCTCTTCTCCCAGACCCCTCCCAAACCAGCAGGTTCACCCCTCCTCCCATTTCCCTCATGGTAGGACATCCCCCCCAGGACACAAGTCTCCTGTCAGCTCTATTCCCCCTATACCCGTTCCCACTCCTATTGTTCTGTAGTCAGTGCCAGTGGGCAGACAAAGGCAGTCTGCATTTGGGAAAGTTCAAAAGAATGTTTAATGAGCCAAAATGCAGAGGCCCACCACTTCCTAAATACAAAATTGTATTTGGTCTTTCATTGAATTAATAAACACAAGAGTTGTTTGTTAACACATTTTTACTTACCAGGTAAGTTGTCTAAAAAGTGGGAACACTTTACAGCAACAACCTGGGAAAGAGTTGCCGGGGCGATGATAGTTGAAGCTGGGGATGATTAGGTGGCCAGGGTAATATGATGGCCATCTTGGGAATCAGCCAAGACACCAGGGTAAACACTCCCTCCCTACTCTTATCAGGACCTCAATTTAACATCTCATAATTATTGGGAAGGGTAGGCCTAACTTGGTAGGGTCTGGGTTTAGGGTCAGGCCATCCTCTCAAACATGTTATTACACTAATAAGACTTAATTGTGAAAAAAAAACCTGGAAAGTAAAGCAGAGGAGGCTGGTGGGAGGAGCTATCGGAGGATGGGCTCACTGTAACGGCATAAATGGAATGGTACCAAACAAGAAAAATTGAAACAACGTGCCTGACCCTGTTCCACTGAGTCTTCCCACCTGCCTCCTCCGATGCAAAGTCACTTCAAAATCTATACTCAGCTTAATGGGAGTCTGTGGACATTACATATCAAACAAAAATCTGGAGTGTGAAATGTATTGTGTGTGAGTTTCCCAACAGTGAGGGATTTATATTGACCAGGCCTGTGTGTGCACATGAAAAGGCAGTAGATAGTTTGACACTGGATCAGGGTGACAATCTCTCACGCCAGTGCGGAAATCCACATTTACATAAATGTCTGTGGGGTGAGGTCAGTAGGGGCAGGACGATATCAGTATCTCCATACTCGTTAGTATCATTAACTTCTTTCGCACTTGTTCTAGTGGCATGCATTCAAAATGAGTAGCTTTTCTTCTGCAAAATAACTATGAATTAACTAACTTATTTTGAAATAATTGTCAACATATAAACATCAAATTAAGGTGTGGGACGTTCACTGTATTACAAGGAACAATAGCAGGTGTATTTCGCTCCAGTAGCTGGCATATTCTGTCCGTTCATAATTCACCTGGGGCGGCAGGGTAGCCTAGTGGTTAGAGCGTTGGACTAGTAACCGGAAGGATGCAAACCCCCGAGCTGACAAGGTACAAATCTGTCGTTCTGCCCCTGAACAGGCAGTTAACCCACTGTTCCTAGGCCGTCATTGAAAATAAGAATTTGTTCTTAACTGACTTGCCTAGTTAAATAAAGTTAAAATAAAATACCTGTGGGAACATACCGGCTCTCAAAACCGACAACAGAAAGAGTTGGCCAATACTATCCGAGAGATTGTTTGGGAGGAAATTACCTCAGCCCTCGAATTGCAATTAAAAACTACTTAATCCCTTGCACTGCTCACTTCTAAAGTGGATACAGTGTATTCCGACCACTCAACTTTGTCCACATTGTTTCCACATTACAGAATGATTCTAAAATGGATTAAATCGTTTCCCCCCCTCATCAATCTACACACCATATTGATGAATCAAAAACAGTTGACATTTCTTGCAAAAATATTTTTTTTTATTAAAAAAATAATAATACCTGGAAATATCACATTTACATAATGTGATATTTCAGTTTTTACATCTGGTTTCCTCCAGATGTGATGCTTGGCATTCAGGCCAATGAGTTCAATCTTAGTTTCATCAGACCTCAGAATCTTGTTTTTCATGGTCTGAGAGTCTTTAGGTGGCTATTGGCAAACTAAGCGGGCTGTGATATGCATTTTACTGAAGAGTGGCTTCCATCTGGCCACTACCATAAAGACCTGATTGATGGAGCGCTGCAGATATGGTTGTCCTTCCGAAAGGTTCCCCCATCTCTATAGAGGAACTCTGGAGCTCTGTCAGAGTGACCATCGGGTTCTTGGTCACTTTCATGACCAAGGCTCTTCACCTCCGATTCCTCAGTTTGGCCCAGCGGACAACTCGAGGAAGTGTCTTGGTGGTTCCAAACATCTTCCATTTAAGAATGATAGAGGCCACTATGTTCTTGGGGACCTTCAATGGTGCAGATTTTATTTTAAAGAATAAATACAATTGATTCAAAGGCCGTTGCTCCCGCCTGAGAAACTCGCTCCACCCTCCAGTCAAACCAGCTCCACTCACATAATCTGATCCACACACAATCTCGCAGCGTAGCCAATGGCTGTGATACTGCCCTCAGCACAAGACAATGATGAGAACACCCCCTCAACTCATTATTATTGCCAAGCATTGGATTTCATTATTATATTGCCTATGTTCAAAGACATTTAGACAATGACTCCACGCGAACTAAAGAGGTACGGACAAAAAAAGTGCATTCGGAAAACATTATAAAATGGATTAAATAGTTTCTTTTTTTATTGCTCACTCTACACACAATACCCCATAATGACAAACCGAAAACAGGTTTAGAAATGTATTACAAATAAAAAACTGGAATATCTTATTTAAATAAGTATTCAGACCCTTTGCTATGAGACTCGAAATTGAGTTCAGGTGCATTCTGTTTACATTGATCATCCTACAAATCTTTCTACAACTTGATTGGAGCCACATGTGGTAAACTCAATTCATTGGACATGATTTGGAAAGGCACACACCTGTCTATATAATGTTCCACAGTTGACAGTGCATGTCAGAGCAAAAACCAAGCAATGGGGTCGAAGGAATTGTCCATAGAGCTCAGAGACGGGATTGTGTCGGAGGCACAGATCTGGGGAATTGTACCAACAATTTTTATTTTATTTTAAATTCAGCAGCATAGAAGGTCCCCAAGAACACAGTGGCCTCCATCGTTCTTAAAAATGGAAGATGTTGAAACCATCAAGACTTTTCCTAGAGCTGGTCGACGGGCAAACTGAGCAATTGGGGCCTTGGTCTGGGAGGTGACCTAGAACCCGATGGTCACTCAGAGCTTCCTCTGTGGAGATGGGAGAACCTTCCAGAAAGACAACCATCTCTGCAGCACTCCACCAATCAGGCCTTTATGGTAGTGGCCAGACAGAAGCCACACCTCAGTAAAAGGCATGACAGCCCTCTTGGAGTTTGCCAAAAGGCACCTAGAGACTCTCAGACCATGAGAAACAAGATTCTCTGGTCTGATGAAACCATGAGTGAACTCTTTGGCCTGAATGCCAAGCGTCACGTCTGGAAGAAACCTGGCACCATTCCTACGGTGAAGCATGGTGGTAGCAGCATCAAGCTGTGGGGATGTTTTTCAGCGGCAGGGAATGGGAAAATAGTCAGGATCGAGGGAAAGATGAACAGAGCAAAGTAGAGAGATCCTTGATGGAAACCTTTTCTGTGGCACTCAGAACCTCAGACTGGGGGAAAAGGCTCACCTTCAAAACAGCTGTGCAGCGATGCTCCCCATCCAACAAGACAGAGCTTGAGAGGATCTGCAGAGAAGAATGGGAGAAACTCCCCAAAGACAGGTGTGCCAAGCTTGTAATGTCATACCCAAAAGACTCGAGGCTGTAATTGCTGCCAAAGGTGCTTCAACAAAGTACTGAGTAAAGGGTCTGAATATTTATGTAAATGTGATATCAGTTTTTATATTTTAATACATTTGCAAAAATTGTCATTATGGGGTATTGTGTGTAGATGAGGGGGGAAAACGATTGAATACATTTTATAATAGGGCCTTAACGTTACAAAATATGGAACAAGTTAAGGGGTTTGAATACTTTCGGAATGCACTGTATTGAAGTGCCATACAGACTGAGGTTGCTTTCTTGTGCGGATACAGCACATTATATCCCTATGGGCTAAACTGTTGAGGATAGATGGCCAGTCCCATATGGGCTTCCACACAATCCCGTCCGTCCGTCCGTGTTCCCCAGCAACAGCCCCAAAACGTCACTGCTCTAGAGGAGATCTGCATGGAGGAATGGGCCAAAATACCAGCAACAGTGTGTGAAAACCTTGTGAAGACTTACAGAAAACATTTGACCTCTTGTCATTGCCAACAAAGGGTATATAACAAAGTATTGAGATACACTTTTGTTATTGACCAAATACTTATTTTCCACCATAATTTGCAAATACATTCATTAAAAATCCTACAATGTGATTTTCTGGCATTTTTCTCATTTTGTCTGTCATAGTTGAAGTGTACCTATGATGAAAATTACAGGCCTCATATTTTTAAGTGGGAGAAATTGCACAATTGGAGGCTGACTAAATACTTTTTGCCCCACTATATTTGAAGTGTAGCATGGGTTCTGGTTAAAGGAGGGGGGATGTTTGTTGCTGACAGTGGTATATAGGATAGCCTACTTTATAGCCTTGCCTACGATGAGAGGAACAGATTGACGTACAGCCCACCTCCATACCAGCCCACCCACTCAGCAGTGCTGTGATCAGGCTGGTCACCCAGGCTTCACAATGCATCATTCCAGTCCTTGGTTCTCCCTCAATGCACTTTCATACTGAAAACCACAGGCCTTAAATCAGGGTGGTTCTGTCTGCAATGTATGTTGTAGGAAAGTTGGGTTTCAGGTATACCGGATCCATCCAGCATATACAATAGCTCAAATTCTCAGAATCAGAGATAGGCAGATTGTTTCATAAGAATGGTGATGCTTTTTAAAATCACAATTGCCACCACATCATGAGAATAGAGAGCTGTTGAAATGTACAATATGAAGTCCCCACATAAGAGAAAAAGACAGTGCTGGCTGGCAGGCAGGCGCCTATAAATCAACCATTTAACGTTGATACTTGGTTTGACATGCAATGAGACGTCTTTCTTGGCACAGAGGCTGTCTTTAGCAAGAGTGACGACTGAGGTGGTTAGCACCAGAAACTCTACAACCGCTCTGAAAACCAAAGACAAATCTGACTGAATAAACACACCAGAGCAAACCCTAGCTATAGTTATACAATAGCGGCTAGTTATTGTAGTCGTAGTATGTAGCATCTAGCTAGGTTAGTGGTTCATGTATTGATTTATTTTAGTTAACGTTACAAACCGACTGCTGACTAACTAGAAACAATTAGTCTCCCAACAACAGCTTGTTAGTTTAGTTAACTTGCTAGCCTAAATAGCTAGCTTCCTGACCTGTGTCGAAAACATTAGAATAACTGGCTTACACTGCCAAATAGTTAGCCAACTAACCATAAATTAGTTAGCAATGTAAACATTTGATATCACCGAAAGGTTAAGTTAAATACCAATGATCGGTAATCGTAGCTAGCTATATAACTGAATCGCCATGGTCTCAGTTGTATGACAGTCGGTGGATATCAATTTTTAAAAAAGAGACTCGCCCAAGATGAACAGGGCTGGCATTAGCTAGCTAGCTAGCTAGCTAGCCAGCTAAGTTAGCAAGCTTTTGATCACATAGCTAGCTATTTAGCGAACTCCGTGTTAAAAATATGTCTCATTTTCAACCTTGGCCGAACGTTACATCATATAGTTTTCAGTTGTACACTTACCGCTCTGCTCGCCAAGAAAGACTAATTTAAATTTCCTTAGAGGGTTTCCGAAATCTCCTGCCGCGGTCATGACTGCAGTATAGTTAGAAAGGCAAGTTGGAGACTGTGGGAGAAACACACTAGGGCCCTACTTCAGTGAGCTAGCTAAATCGCTAGCTAGCCAGTTCTTTAGCTACCTAGCATTAAGCAATGCTCCTCTAGTGCAGTATATTGGCCAAACTGGCAGTCGGTGAGTTTAATAGGTAATTGGCTAGCTAAACCTCAGCACTCCCCCCAGTGTGTTGTGAGCAACATTAGCGTGAGCAACAAACAATAGTGGAAACGGCAGTTACTTCAAAATAAAAGTCACCAATTGATCATGCAAACGGATTTTTAAAAAAAGAGTAGAATCATGCCAGAATTGGTCTAGATAATGCTAAACAAGGTTGAAAAAGACAATTATTAGTTAATTTGATTTTAAAAAATCTGTTTAAGTGACTAATATTAGTGTAAACTCTACATAGTTGTGTTTTGTGAGTGTCACTCAGTAGGCTGATACCCCATGTTCATGGGTGCACAAACCATAGATTAGGCTGTACAGTGCAATATTTTTATATTTTACCTTTATTTAACCAGGTAGGCTAGTTGAGAACAAGTTCTCCTTTGCAACTGCGACCTGGCCAAGATAAAGCAAAGCAGTGTGACACAAACAACAACACAGAGTTACACATGGAGTAAACAATATGAATGTTCAATGCACATAGGTTGACTGTTTTAAAAAAAAAAATTATTTCACCTTTATTTAACCAGGTAGGCTAGTTGAGAACAAGTTCTCATTTGCAACTGCGACCTGGCCAAGATAAAGCATAGCATTGTGAACAGACAACACAGAGTTACACATGGAGTAAACAATTAACAAGTCAATAACAGTAGAAAAAAAAGTCTAAATACATTGTGTGCAAAAGGCATGAGGAGGTAGGCGAATAATTACAATTTTGCAGATTAACACTGGAGTGGTAAATGATCAGATGGTCATGTACAGGTGGAGATATTGGTGTGCAAAAGAGCAGAAAAGTAAATAAATATAAACAGTATGGGGATGAGGTAGGTAAAATTGGGTGGGCTATTTACCGATAGACTATGTACAGCTGCAGCAATCAGTTAGCTACTCAGATAGCAGATGTTTGAAGTTGGTGAGGGAGATAAAAGTCTCCAACTTCAGCGATTTTTGCAATTCGTTCCAGTCACAGGCAGCAGAGAACTGGAACGAAAGGCAGCCAAATGAGGTGTTGGCTTTAGGGGTGATCAGTGAGATACACCTGCTGGAGCGCGTGCTACGGGTGGGTGTTGCCATCATGACCAGTGAACTGAGATAAGGCGGAGCTTTACCTAGCATGGACTTGTAGATGACCTGTGGGTCTGGCGACGAATATGTAGCGAGGGCCAGCCGACTAGAGCATACAGGTCGCAGTGGTGGGTGGTATAAGGTGCTTTAGTAACAAAACAGATGGCACTGTGATAAACTGCATCCAGTTTGCTGAGTAGAGTATTGGAGGCTATTTTGTAGATGACATCGCCGAAGTCGAGGATCGGTAGGATAGTCAGTTTTACTAGGGTAAGTTTGGCTGCGTGAGTGAAGGAGGCTTTGTTGCAGAATAGAAAGCCGACTCTAGATTTGATTTTCGATTGGAGATGTTTGATATGAGTCTGGAAGGAGTGTTTACAGTCTAGCCAGACACCTAGGTACTTATAGATGTCCACATATTCTAGGTCGGAACCATCCAGGGTGGTGATGCTAGTCGGGTGTGCGGGTGCAGGCAGCGAACGGTTGAAAAGCATGCATTTGGTTTTACTAGCGTTTAAGAGCAGTTGGAGGCCACGGAAGGAGTGTTGTATGGCATTGAACCTCGTTTGGAGGTTAGATAGCACAGTGTCCAAGGACGGGCCGGAAGTATACAGAATGGTGTCGTCTGCGTAGAGGTGGATCAGGGAATCACCCGCAGCAAGAGCAACATCATTGATATATACAGAGAAAAGAGTCGGCCGAGAATTGAACCCTGTTGCACCCCCATAGAGACTGCCAGAGGACCGGACAGCATGCCCTCTGATTTGACGCACTGAACTCTGTCTGCAAAGTAGTAGGTGAACCAGGCAAGGCAGTCATTAGAAAAACCGAGGCTACTGAGTCTGCCGATAAGAATATGGTGATTGACAGAGTCGAAAGCTTTGGCAAGGTCGATGAAGACAGCTGCACAGTACTGTCTATTATCGATGGCGGTTATGATAACGTTTAGTACCTTGAGCGTGGCTGAGGTGCACCCGTGACCGGCTCGGAAACCAGATTGCACAGCGGAGAAGGTACGGTGGGATTCGAGATGGTCAGTGACCTGTTTGTTGACTTGGCTTTCGAAGACCTTAGATAAGCAGGGCAGGATGGATATAGGTCTGTAACAGTTTGGGTCCAAGGTGTCTCCCCCATTGAAGAGGGGGATGACTGCGGCAGCTTTCTAATCCTTGGGGATCTCAGACGATATGAAAGAGAGGTTGAACAGGCTGGTAATAGGGGTTGCGACAATGGCGGCGGATAGTTTCAGAAATAGAGGGTCCAGATTGTCAAGCCCAGCTGATTTGTACGGGTCCAGGTTTTGCAGCTCTTTCAGAACATCTGAAAGGGGGCGTAGCTGTTGGCCGAGGTTGGAGTAGCCAGGAGGAAGGCATGGCCAGCCGTTGAGAAATGCTTGTTGAAGTTTTCGATAATCATGGATTTATCGGTGGTGACCGTGTTACCTAGCCTCAGTGCAGTGGGCAGCTGGGAGGAGGTGCTCTTGTTCTCCATGGACTTTACAGTGTCCCAGAACTTTTTGGAGTTAGAGCTACAGGATGCAAATTTCTGCCTGAAGAAGCTGGCCTTTGCTTTCCTGACTGACTGGGTGTATTGGTTCCTGACTTCCATGAACAGTTGCATATCGCGGGGACTATTCGACGCAATTGCAGTTCGCCACAGGTTGTTTTTGTGCTGGTCGAGGGCAGTCAGGTCTGGAGTGAACCGAGGGCTATATCTGTTCTTAGTTCTGCATTTTTTGAACGGAGCATGCTTATCTAAAATGGTGAGGAAGTTACTTTTAAAGAACGAGCTTAATGTTGCTCATTTCAGTGGTTTTAGAGTTCCGCAATAAGAGCTAAGACACTAATATCTGTGGAAACTCTTCACATGTATGTTATGTGGCTGTCACTGAATAGGCTGATAAACCATTTAACCATTTCATGGATGCACAATCCATAGGTTAGGCTGAACAGCGCATATATGTATGCCCCAATAGAATTCTGAATTCAAATACATCCACTTTTATTGCAAAATATTTGTACATGTTTATTGTCAAATTAACGAGTAATTGTCATTTACATCCCAACCTTTAGCATTATCTAGTCCAGTTGTGGCATCATTCAACTAGTTTTATCCGTTTGCATCAGTTTCCATGGATTACTTTTATTTTGAAGGTGAACTGCCGATTCAATTATTGTTGCTCACGCTAAAGTTATTCACGACACACTGGTAGCACTCCCACTCGCTAGCTGTTTCAGAGGAAGTTTGTCACAACCTCATTTTTTACGACGACAGACACGGCTCCACCAATACAATGCAATTGTGGCATCCGATGCAGTGGTGTAAATTATGTCATTATGACCCACAAACCTTCCAATATATGATATATCCGGTATTATAAACTGGGCGGTTCGAGCCCTGAGTGCTGATTGGCTGACAGCTGTGGTGTATCAGACCGTATACCACGGGTATGACTAAACATTTCATTTTATTGCTCTAATTACGTTGGTAACCAGTTTATAATAGCAAGGCACCTCGGGGGTTTGTAGTGTATGGCAAATATACCACGGCAAAGGGCTGTATCCAGGCACTCCGTGATGCGTCGTGCGTAAGAACAGCCCTTAGCCGTGGTATATTTATTGGCCATGTACCACACCTCCTCGGGCCTTATTGCTTAAATATATTTCTTAATGGGAACCTGTACATTAAAGCGTGGCTTGCTGCTTTTGTGTTTCGTTCTCGCGTCCTAATTTTGGATATTTCATTAAATTCCATGTATTATTTGGGCCAGAGAGAAAGAGGCGAAGTTTTTGCATGGGAATGTAAAATACACATCCGAGAATGTCTCTGTCACAGATGAAAGGGGTGTTGATGCAGTGGCTCTTGCAGTGTTCAAAACAACGGAAACACGTAAATCTCCGACTTCAGTGCGTTCAAGACAACTGTGAACTCGGGGAAAAATGCGCTCCGACAGGATTTTGTTTTTGTTTTGAATGGTTATCCAACTCGAAATTCCAAGCCGGAAACTCGGCCATCTTTCTAGAGCTCCGACTTTCCGACCTATAGATCACTGATGTCATGACTGACCTCGTTTTTTCCAAGTTCCCGTTTGTCTTCGAAGCACCATAAGGTCCTGTCCAGTGGTGTAAAGTACTTAAGTAAAGATACTTTAAAGTACTACTTAAGTATTTTGGGGCGGGGGGGATCTGTAATTTATTATTTATATTTTTGACAACTTTCTTTACTTCATTACATTCCTATTTCAATTTGAAATAATGTATTATTATTTTAAACCAAATACTTTTAGACTTAATAAAGTGGTATTTTAATGGGTAACTTTCACTTTTACTTGAGTTATTTTCTATTACGGTATCTTTACTTTTACTCAAGAAAATGAAAATAAAACAGAAGAAGCAAACAAGGATAAAACATATTTGAAAGCGGAACTAAGATATTATCCTTATTCTGACACTACATTTGAGTCAGGCAGACCAACCGGAAGCGTTTTTCTCAGAACCTCTTGTGTACATATGCAACAACTAGCTACAGCAAAATCTAAAATAATTTCGAGATTTATGACGTGATGACTTCAGTTTAAAATTAGAGCAATGAATCCTGTCATTCTCAAGGTAATGTGTCTTCTACCAAGAAATGGCATCTTTGACACAGGTTGTAGTTAGCTGGCAAGCAAGCAAGCAAGAAGGAAGGTCAAACATGTCAGTATATCATATCAAAACACTTGATAGATGGATGATTTGTTTGTCTTCTATCCAGTTACAGGCCTCATTGGCCATTCATTCACGTACATTGGACTGGGCGTCAATGGTGCTGCCCATGCACTCAGACTCCATAATAGGACAGATCAAATGATGCAATGTCTAAGTCTATGGGTGGTAGCTAGCTACATCTTGATGTCTGTTTATTTTATTTTAAGGGCATCGGTATCAGATAAACATCCGATTCAGGGTAAGTCCTCCCCCAATAACAATAATAAGTTACTTCTATGTGTATACATTTAGACTTTATAGGAAAGCCTTAGGAAGGGATTATATTAGTGATGGGGAACTGAGGATTTCTGAAGGCTTTCAGCGCTTTCACCAAATTGTGCCTGAAAAAGAGTTCATTACTCTGAGGTTCTTTATCTGTTCACAATGCACATTAGTGACATCTGTTGGTTAGCAATAAATATCAGCGTGTGAATATCAGAGCAGTTTTTTTAACACTGTGGTGCAGCGATACGTCGTTGGCTTTAGTAGCTTATAATCAGGTGTAATACCAGGTTCACATTTTACATCATGCTTGCCTTTTTTTGCTCAGTGATTTTATGGCCCAAATATCCATGTCTGTTGCAAAGTTCATAATGCTTCAATAGGAGGCACATATTTGGCCCTCTTTCATAGCATGGGATTACATCATCCAAGGTCTTTTATTGATTGATTAATTAACAAACCTTAAAGG
Source organism: Oncorhynchus tshawytscha (assembly GCF_018296145.1). NCBI lineage: Eukaryota > Metazoa > Chordata > Actinopteri > Salmoniformes > Salmonidae > Oncorhynchus > Oncorhynchus tshawytscha. Next base: position 28,531,728 of record NC_056437.1, on the reverse strand, counting down.
GATGAACTAACTATTCTCCTCATCTCAGCTATGCATTGCCCACTAAGAGCACAGAAGTCATGGTCATGCCGGAGCAAGGGACCGACCAAGATGTATGTAGACCCCATCCTCAAGACCCATGAGCGAATTGTTCAGGTAATGGAGTGTTTTGAGTGTAAGTAATGTGTTCTCTGAACTTTTGGCAGTTGCATGACATAACTTTTCACTCTAGAGCATTGATAAGGTTTTTGTTTACAGCTCAGCCAACTAAACGCCACATTATGCCCCATCTTTATGGAGGTTATGTTGAAGAATCAGCCAGAGTGGTTTCAACTGTCTGTAAAGCCAGTGAGCATATTCTGTCTGTGTTGACCTCTACATGACTTTTCTTTTGCACATGGATCATATCCTATATCTATGTACATTTATTTTGTTACTGTTTCCCCTAGCACACAGAGGAAGATTACCAAGCCCGTTTCAAGGCACATCCAGAGCTAGAGGGACTGATGGCACAGATGACCTAGTGAGAGCAAAGACTGTTCACCCCACCCTTTTACGTCAACTGTCATCATACTTCTTCTGACATCTACTGTTTCATCTTTTTTTCATCACGTTTTTTTTTATATAAATTAATTTTGGATGAATGTAGGACATATACTTTGCTGTTGTAGCTTCAAATAAAATATTTAATCTAAAATCCAATTGGTTGGTTTATTCTTGGTGTAGAAATTGCTTCATCGGATGCTAAAAGCAAGAATAAGGTAAATACATGTTTTCAGTACATTAATTTATCAATGGATTAACGGTGGTTTATTGCCTGATTGCGTAGATAAAGCACAACCAGCGGCTGACAGTGCTTCGGTGTGTGCTGTGAAAGAGTTTAGAGGCGAAGGTGCACGGTGACTACAGGGGTTGTAAAACCTTTGATTTGGCGCCATCCATCGGCAACTCCCAATAAATACATTTAAAGCGTCGCGCATCTATGGCAACCAAATACAGAAACCGCAAACAATTGTCCATCCCATGTTTTTTTTCTTCTTACTGTAAGACCTAGCAGTAACGTTAGCTAGTTAGCTTTCTATATTTGTTTAGCTTTTAATATTACATGTTCATTTTATTTTAATCGACAATGGGGAGGGATTATTATGCAGCATTGGAGATAAATAGAAATGCAACAGATGCAGACATAAAAAAATCGTAAGATTAGTTACTTTTTTATCTTTGTCTCAAAATGACAAAAGCTAAAACATTTTTACATACATTACATTAGCTAGCCTACTAGATACGTTTTCACAAAAACAACAATGCTTAGCTGTGTTTTTTTGCCCCTATAGATACCGACGTCTTGCCTTGAAGTACCATCCTCACACAAACAGCAAACCGGGTGCCTATGAAAAATTCAATCAATTTGCCGAGGCCTATGATGTTTTGAGTGACCGTAAGTAAACGTTACAACAATCATCAGTGTAGCCGCTGCCACGATCAGTTCAGTGCTGCTTGGGGAAATCTTCAGAGACGTCGGGTCACATAAAATGATAGGCCCACAATATTTATTTTTCAGCTCGAAAAAAGGCAACCTATGACAAGTTTGGAGAAGAGGGTCTGAAAGGAGGTATCCCACTTCAGTCTGGGGAGACTGGAGCTTGGACATCAGGATACATCTACCATGGAAACCCAGACAAGATATTCAGGCAGTTTTTTGGAGGTGACAACCCATTTGCAGGTAGGAAAAAGAACATTCAGTATTTTCTTTATATAAGTTTTACTTGTTTGATTTATCTAAATGATCTCCATAGTAATGACAACTCTTCCTGTTCTTGCATGATAATGCTTCCCTCTTCAGACTTCCACATGAAAGATGGGAATGAAGTGGCCATCGGGTTTGGAGGCCTGCGAGGAAGAGGAGTGAAAACACAAGACTCCCCCATTGAAAGGGACCTTCACTTGGCCTTGGAAGACCTCTTCTATGGATGTACCAAAAAGATCAAAATATCTCGTAGGGTAAGATGGGATCATAATGCCTGATGAGTGTTGAGATGTCCTTCAATCAACATACCTATAGGCCTATATTGAGTAGTTAAAAAAGAAAAGCTCTAACTTTAAACATTGTTATTCTGTTCAGATGCCGTACTGCTTACTTCAGGTAACCAGTATCAGATTCAGTGTAAATTTGCTCAACCTCTGAACCAGGTCATGAATGAAGATGGACACACATCCAGTATCAAGGACAAAATATTGACTATCATTGTAAAACCAGGATGGAATGAAGACACTAGGATAACATTCCCAAAGGAGGGTGATCAGGTAAGATAATCATCACCCACTCAGTGCTTAAATTATTGTGCTTTTTAGCTATGCGTTTTACAGACGTTAGTTCCCTCAGGGGATCCAACCTGCCACATTCATGTTTGTACACATAAATATCTAGTCGTGCGGGGAGTGTCTGTGTTTATCTTCTATAGATATAACTTAGCCACCAGTGTTGGGGAGTAGTGATAGCTTGGTGGTAGTTAATCACAATTCATATCTAGGTAGTGTTTAGTAGGCAATAATTTCCTTTCTTTTTTGGCGTCAGACCTGCCTAATTCCTAATTCTCAATTGAAACATTATTTGTTTTTAATAGGCATTCTGTCAACATATGACCCCAAACTGATCTGTTCTTGCATCAAAGTTGTCTTTGAAATGTCCGATATACATATAATTTCATGAAGTAGTTTGGATGCAGTGAACTACTTTTTCAAACTAACTTTAGTTAAGTAAACTTATGTTTTTTTACACTAAAGGGTAGCTTTAGTGTAGCTTAACCTTTTCCAGTGTGAAGTAATTGCTAGCTTGGTAAACTACACTGAACAAAAAATATAAACGCAACATGTAAAGTGTTGGCCACATCTTTCATGAGCTGAAATAAAGATCCCAGAAATTGTCCATATGCACAAATAGCTTATTTCTCCAAAATGTTGTGCACAATTTTGTTTACATCCCTTTTAGTGAGCATTTCTCCTTTGCCAAGAAAATACATCCACCTGACAGGTGTGGCATATTAAGAGACTGATTAAACAGCATGAGTATTACACAAGTGCACCTTCTGCTGGGTTCAATAAAAGGCCATTCTAAAATGTGCTGTTTTGTCACACAACACAATGCCACAGATGTCTCAAGTTTTGAGGGAGCGTGCCATTGGCATGATGACTACACCAGATCTATTGCCAGAGAATTGAATGTTCATTTCTCTACCATAAGCCGCCTCCAACGTTGTTTTAGAGGATTTGGCAGTACGTCCAACCAGCCTCACAACCGCAGACCATGTGTAATCACGCCAGCCCAGGAATTCCGCATCCGGCTTCTTCACCTGCGGGATCGTCTGAGACCAGTCACCCAGACAGCTGATGAAACTGAGGAGTATTTCGGTCTGTAATAAATCCCTGGCTCCCAAGTGGGTGGGCCTATGCCCTCCCAGGCCCACCCATGGCTGCACCCCTGCCCAGACATGTGAAATCCATCGATTAAGGCCTAATGAATTTACTTAAATTGACTGACTTCCTTAAATGAACTGTAGCTCAGTAAAATATTTAAAATTGTTGCATGTTGTGTTTATATATTTTTTCAGTGTACATAATATTCAATTGTCTTTATATTCAAATTGTCTTTATATTTCACTACATTGTAGGCCCCCCATGATGTTCCAACACATAATGACATGAAAGTGAATTCGGACAGTGTAAAATGCTCTTAGTTCAAATCAAATGTTATTTGAATACAACATGACCTTACCGTGCAATGCTTAATTACAAGCCCTTAACTAACAATGCCATTTTCAGAAAATAAGAGTTAATAAGAAAATATATACAGTACCAGTCAAAAGTTTGGACACACCTACTCATTCAAGTTTTTGAAAGTTAAAAAAATATATATTTTCTACATTGTAAAAATGATGGTAAAGACATCAAAACTATGAAAAGCACATATGGAATCATGTAGTAACCAAACAAATGTTAAACAAATCTAAATATATTTTAGATTCTTCAAAGTAGCCACACTTTGCCTTGATGACAGCTTTGCACACTCTTTGCATTCTCTCAACCAGCTTCATGAGGAAGTCACCTGGAATGCTTTTCCAACATTCTTGAAGGAGTTCCCACATATGCTGTGCACTTGTTGGCTGCTTTTCCTTCACTTTGAGGTCCAACTCATTCCAAATTCCAGGCCGGGTGATTGTGGATGCCAGGTCATCTGATGCAGCACCCCATCACTCTCCTTCTTGGTCAAATAGTGCTTACACAGTCTGGGTGTGTGTTTTGGGTCATTGTCCTGTTGATAAACAAATGATAGTCCCACTAAGCGCAAACCAGATGGGATGGCGTATCACTGCATAATGCTGTGGTAGCCATGCTGGTTAAGTGTGCCTTGAATTCTAAATAAATTGCAGTCAGTGGCACCAGCAAAGCACCATTGAGTGGATAGCCCAAGATGAACGTGGTGGTGAGTATCTTCTTTAATTCTTTGAATGCCTCCTGGCACTCTGGCATCCACCGGAAATGAGCATGCTTCTTTGTAAGCTCATGAAGGGTCTTGGCTACAGCAGCAAAATGTTTGACAAATCGTCAGTAGTACGAGGCCAGGCTGACGGACTTCTGAAACAGGTAGGCTGGGACCATTCTTGGACTTTCAGAATTTTCTGGGGTCTGTGGCGATGCCGTGTTTGGAAAACACCTGTCGGCGGAAGAAACAGCACTTGGAGGGTTTCAATTTCAGTTTGGCTTGGCGTAGCCGATCGAACACTTGTGCCAGGCGTTGGAGTATCTCTGAGCCATCCCTTCCCAGGATGATGATGATGTCCTCTAGATTTACTAAGCAGGTCTCCCATTGCATTCCGGCCAGGACGAGGTCTATTAGATGTTGAAACGTGAACGTGAATGTGAAGAAGTTTAAAGCCGGATTTGGATACAAAAAGATTTCCCAAGCTTTAAACATCCCAAGGAGCACTGTGCAAGCGATAATATTGAAATGGAAGGAGTATCAGACCACTGCAAATCTACCAAGACCTGGCCGTCCCTCTAAACTTTCAGCTCATACAAGGAGAAGACTGATCAGAGATGCAGCCAAGAGGCCCATGATCACTCTGGATGAACTGCAGAGATCTACAGCTGAGGTGGGAGACTCTGTCCATAGGACAACAATCAGTCGTATATTGCACAAATCTGGCCTTTATGGAAGAGTGGCAAGAAGAAAGCCATTTCTTAAAGATATCCATAAAAAGTGTCGTTTAAAGTTTGCCACAAGCCACCTGGGAGACACACCAAACATGTGGAAGAAGGTGCTCTGGTCAGATGAAACCAAAATTGAACTTTTTGGCAACAATGCAAAACGTTATGTTTGGCGTAAAAGCAACACAGCTCATCACCCTGAACACACCATCCCCACTGTCAAACATGGTGGTGGCAGCATCATGGTTTGGGCCTGCTTTTCTTCAGCAGGGACAGGGAAGATGGTTAAAATTGATGGGAAGATGGATGGAGCCAAATACAGGACCATTCTGGAAGAAAACCTGATGGAGTCTGCAAAAGACCTGAGACTGGGACGGAGATTTGTCTTCCAACAAGACAATGATCCAAAACATAAAGCAAAATCTACAATGGAATGGTTCAAAAATAAACATATCCAGGTGTTAGAATGGCCAAGTCAAAGTCCAGACCTGAATCCAATCGAGAATCTGTGGAAAGAACTGAAAACTGCTGTTCACAAATGCTCTCCATCCAACCTCACTGAGCTCGAGCTGTTTTGCAAGGAGGAATGGGAAAAAATTTCAGTCTCTCGATGTGCAAAATTGATAGAGACATACCCCAAGCAACTTACAGCTGTAATCGCAGCAAAAGGTGGCGCTACAAAGTATTAACTTAAGGGGGCTGAATAATTTTGCACACCCAATTTTTCAGTTTTTGATTTGTTAAAAAAGTTTGAAATATCCAATAAATGTCGTTCCACTTCATGATTGTGTCCCACTTGTTGTTGATTCTTCACAAAAAAAATACAGTTTTATATCTTTATGTTTGAAGCCTGAAATGTGGCAAAAGGTCGCAAAGTTCAAGGGGGCCGAATACTTTCGCAAGGCACTGTACACCGACTGTAAGTGAGCAGGAACCGCTGGGGAGACGAGACTAGTTTTTGGTGACATGGAAGAAATATCAGTGGCCTGATCAACATCTGCTGCCTGGAGGAATCCGGCGATAGCACCCTTCTTTACTTTCACAGACTCTGTTCCTGGGTTGTAGAGCCTGATGGGGATTATTGGCCTGTGCGTCAACCACAACCTGTGCCACCAGAAGACGATGCTTCTCAATTAATCCTTTAGTTGGGCTCAGCACCACGTCATCCTCTGACAGGTCCCCGGAAGTGTGCAATCGCCGGCACGATGTTCTCACATCATGATTCAAGACGGCTGTGCATGCTATTCTTATGACAGGCACCTTCGGTCTGCTCTTCGAGTTGAAGTAGGGCACCTGCTCACCAAACAGTACAATCCTCTGGCTGCCAAAATCAAGGCGTGCCTGTGCCTGTTCCAGGAATGGATGACCAAGGATAGCTTCAGTGTTCTCTGTGTTAACACTCACTGTGCTGGTACCAACCTGAATGGACAGGTGAACTTCTCCAAAGACTTTGACATTTACAGGACCAATGCCCTGCAGAGACTGCACAGTCGATAGCTGGAGTGGACATTTACCGTCTAGGTCAATGGTGTCGTAACGGTCCTAAAGAGCACATACAGTGGGGCAAAAAAGTATTTAGTCAGCCACCAATTGTGCAAGTTCTCCCACTTAAAAAGATGAGAGAGGCCTGTAATTCTCATCATAGGTACACTTCAACTATGACAGACAAAATGAGAAAAAAAATCCAGAAAATCACATTGTAGCATTTGTAATGAATTTATTTGCAAATTATGGTGGAAAATAAGTATTTGGTCACCTTCAAACAAGCAAGATTTCTGGCTCTCACAGACCTGTGACAGACCTTCTTTAAGAGGCTCCTCTGTCCTCCACTCGTTACCTGTATTAATGGCACCTGTTTGAACTTGTTATCAGTATAAAAGACACCTGTCCACAACCTCAAACAGTCACACTCCAAACTCCACTATGATCAAGACCAAAGAGCTGTCAAAGGACACCAGAAACAAAATTGTAGACCTGCACCAGGCTGGGAAGACTGAATCTGCAAATGGTAAGCAGCTTGGTTTGAATAAATCAACTGTGGGAGCAATTATTTGGAAATGGAAGACATACAAGACCACTGATAATCTCCCTCGATCTGGGGCTCCACGCAAGATCGCACCCCGTGGGGTCAAAATGATCACAAGAACGGTGATCAAAAATCCCAGAACCACACGGAGGGACCTAGAGAATGGCCTGCAGAGAGCTGGGACCAAAGTAACAAAGCCTACCATCAGCAAGAGCATTGAAGATGAAACGTGGCTGGGTCTTTCAGCATGACAATGATCCCAAACACACCGCCCGGGCAACGAAGGAGTGGCTTCGTAAGAAGCATTTCAAGGTCCTGGAGTGGCCTAGCCAGTCTCCAGATCTCAACCCCATAGAAAATCTTTGGAGGGAGTTGAAAGCCCAGCAACAGCCCCAAAACATCATTGCTCTAGATGAGATCTGCATGGAGGAATGGGCCAAAATACCAGCAACAGTGTGTGAAAACCTTGTGAAGACTTACGGAAAACATTTGACCTCTGTCATTGCCAACAAAGGGTATATAACAAAGTATTGAGATAAACTTTTGTTATTGACCAAATACTTATTTTCCACCATAATTTGCAAATAAATTAATAAAAAATCCTACAATGTGATTTTCTGGATTTTTTTTCTTCTCATTTTGTCTGTCATAGTTGAAGTGTACCGATGATGAAAATTACAGGCCTCTCTCATCTTTTTAAGTTGGAGAACTTGCACAATTGGTGGCTGACTAAATACTTTTTTGCCCCACTGTACGTCCATGTTGTAGAATAGTAGGTGGATACACATTTCGGGACCTGTGCCCTTGACACTGAGAACAGCAGGTGTGTTTTGGCTTTCGGTGGAATTGGGCGATTCAGGGACTCTGTTTCATGTGTCCAATGCCTTGGCAGTTGTGGCATCTGATTTCGTTCCAATTTGTATTTTTGCACTCACCAGTCTTTGGTTTGTGTGGCTTGAAGCTGGACTTTGGAGGTTTCTGACTCCGCTCTACAGGTGGTGTGGTCCAACTCTCATCTTCATCTTCGCTGTGGTCGATGCATTCCCGTAAGGTAGCTGCTCTGGCTCTCCACTCTGTAGTTCGCACACCAGACTGCATTAGTTGAGTAACACTGTTAGCTGCTCGCTTGGTGGTTTCGTACCTGTGGGCAACCTCGTAGGTTTGTGCCAATGTGCATGGATGTTTCTTCAGTAGCTTCTGCACAATGCTGGAGTCTCCACTGTCACCCAATAACATTAGTGAAGACATCCACACTGATGGAGTCCTGTTCTCCCTCAGAGTGATCTGCATATACAATGGACACTTTCTCATAAATGTAATCTCTCAACACATGCAGTGATTCACGTGGTTTGCGCACTCTCTGTGTCAACTCAATGCCAATGGCAGGCGCATGCACCCATGCTGGCCCGTATGCCGAGTCCACCTCCCCACTATGCAAGAGTAGTCTCAACAAGAAGACCTAGGGTTCTTGTGGGCCACAACCCCTGCAACGGCCACCAAACAGAATCTCAGCTGGACTGATATTGTCCTTTCTGACCAGTGATTAGCTCTAGCACAGCTCTCAAAGCGATGTAAGAACTCTTTCCATGAGCTCAGACCATCAAACTGACCTGGTCGTAGTGTGGGGAACCTCTCCTTCCGAGTAGCGTATTCGTCCTTACTGTCAGATGAGATATCATAATGTATACGCTGGGGCTGCCTGCCATGTGAACTGGATCTTGCACGCCTGGGGCGAGACTGTTTATTTTCATAACAGTATATGTAATTTCCTTCAGTGTGCAGAGCATCACACAGATACATCCATAGCTGTCCTGCGACTGTGAGTGGTGGTTTTCCACAGGAGGCATGGCTGGAGTGGAGGGCAGAGCTGCTGGCATCCTGCGTGGGTAATGGGAGTCAGCAGCATCTACAGGTGTACTCACTGCATAGAGTCTGTGGTTGGCAGAGTTGAAAGGGTTAGTGCATGGAGTATACAGCATTTCAGTAGTTGGTTGAAACACATTTCCAGAGATAGCATTTTCAGGTGAGCATCTAGCATGCCAGCTGGCATAGTTTTGGTTGTGACTTAGCTATGATTCGATTCCACTGTCACCCACATTTCCATTTTTCACGAGGCTTGAATGGATTCGAGTCTCTCCTTGGCTGTTGAGGAGACGTCTATGACTCGAGTCAGCCATATTAGCTGCAGCTGGCTGCATATTAGCTACATCTGAACTTGGAATAAGTTAATTGCAGTTACGGTTAGCATTTGCAACATCAAATAAATGTATCCAGTTGGCAAATGAGATTTGTGATAGCATGTCTTCATTCACTGTAGTTAGCAACATAAATGGGTTTGAGTAGCACGTCGAATCCTCAGGCGGATTCTTTCTCGTAATAACAGATTTCCTGTGTGTAGTCGCCATTTCACAACTTAATTTAGAACGTCGGCCACTACTCAGACAATGATGAATAACTTCATTAGCCATCACTTCGTGAAAGTCCTTTTTTTCCCCCATTGATTTCTCTTTGATATTCCAGTAGAATGTGAATAACTCACTGATGCAGGCAGGATAGATCCCGGGAAGAGCCCCCAGTGTTACCTTTCCTTCCTCGCCTCCAGACCGTAGTCGGGAAGGCTCAGGGGAGCCTTCACTTGCTAGCTCCAGGGCCAGAGCAATTTATGGATGCTCTGGGGTAATTCCCACATTTGGGGATCTTATCCGCTGCTAATGACGAGTTAGTCTGGAATTCCACTTAAGTAGTTGACATTTCTTAAACTTGTACACCATGTGAGGTAGTCTGAATGACAAAATAAAAGTGGGATAATGGCTCAAAAAGGGCGTGGCTCACAGTTCTGCTACATTACCGCCACCACAACAATTGCATCAAAAGCGAAAGTTAATCTACTACGTTACCCATAATGCACTTTATGTTTTAAAGCTATACCACTACTTTACCAACACACGGCAGGAGTCGAGGGACGTTAAAATAATTCCCACTGTCAGCGGCGTGTCTCTACTACTTGCCACGGTAGGTCTGGGCTGAGGTAGTTCGTTTCACCTCTCTGCCTATGTCGTATGCAGAGTTTCCCGCAGGACAGAGTGGTGAATGGATGCGCTGCTAACAAGGCAAATCTACTGCAGAGATAGCCTGCAGAGTTCTGTCTTACTATCCAGGTCTGTGCCCAAACAATTTGAGTTTCTACTTTTAAAAATCCACCTTTCCAGAAACAAGTCTCTCACCGTTGCCGCTTGCTATAGACCACATTCTGCCCCAGCTGTGCCCTGGACACCATATGTGAATTGATTGCCCCCCATCTATCTTCAGAGCTTGTGCTGTAAGGTGACCCAAACTGGGACATGCTTAACACCCCAGCCATCCTACAATCTAAACTTGATGCCCTCAATCTCACACAAAGTATCAATGAACCTACCAGGTACAACCCCAAATCTGTAAAAACACAGGCACCCTCATAGATATCATCCTAACCAACCTGCCCTCCAAATACACCTCTGCTGTCTTCAACCAGGATTTCAGCGGTCACTGCCTTTTGCTTTTGTCGTCCGTTAATGGGTCTGCGGTCAAACAACCACCCCTCATCACTGTCAAACGCTCCCTAAAACACTTCAGTGAGCAGGCCTTTCTAATCGACCTGGCCCGGTTATCCTAGAAGGATATTGACCTCATTCCGTCAGTAGAAGTTGCCTGGTTACTCTTTAAAAGTGCTTTCCTCACAATCTTAAATAAGCATGCCCCATTCAATAAAAAAAAACAGGAACAGATATAGCCCGTGGTTCACTCCAGACCTGACTGCCATTGAACATCACAAAAACATCCTGTGGCGTACGGCATTAGCATCAAATAGCCCCCGTGATATGCAACTTTTCATGGAAGTTAGGAACCAATATACACAGGCAGTTAGGAAAGCAAAGGCTAGCTTTTTCAAACAGAAATTTGCTTCCTGCAGCAAAAACCCCAAAAAGTTCTAGGACACTGTAAAGTCCATGGAGAATAAGAGCACCTCCTCCCAGCTGCCCACTGCACCGAGGCTGGGAAACACTGTCACCACCGATAAATCCACAATAATTGAGAATTTCAACAAGCATTTTTCTACGGCTGTCCATGCTTTCCACCTGGCCACCCCTACCCTGATCAACACCCCTGCACACCCCAAAACAACTTGCCCAAACGTCCACCATTTCTCCTTCACCCAAATCCAGATAGCTGATGTTCTGAACGAACTGCAAAATTTGGACCCCTACAAATCAGCAGGGCTAGACAATCTGGACCCTCTCTTTCTAAAAATTATCAGCCAAAATTGTTGCAGCCGCTATTACTAGCAGACTCCAGACGAGCTTCAATGCCATACAACTCTAAATCCGTGGCCTCCAACTGCTCTTAAATGCAAGTAAAACTAAATGCATGCTCTTCAACCGATTGCTGCCTGCACCTGCCCGCCCGTCCAGCATCACTACTCTGGACGGTTGACTTAGAATATGTGGACAACTACAAATATCTAGGGGTCTGGTTAGACTGTAAACTCTCCTTCCAGACTCACATTAAGAATCTCCAATCCAAAATTAAATCTAGAATCGGCTTCCTATTTCGCAACCAAGCATCCTTCACTCATGCTGCCAAACTTACCCTCGTAAAACTGACCATCCTGCCGATCCTTGACTTCGGCGATGTCATTTACAAAATAGCATCCAACATTCTACTCAGCAAATTGGATGCAGTCTATAACAGTGCCATCCGTTTTGTCACCAAAGCCCCATATACTGCCCACCCCTGCGACCTGTATGCTCTCGTTGGCTAACCCTCGCTTCATATTTGTCGCCAAAGGAACTGGCTCCAGGTCATCTATAAGTCTTTACTAGGTAAAGCCCCGCCATATCTCAGCTCACTGGTCACCACAGCAGCACCCACCCATAGCTCACGCTCCAGCAGGTATATTTCACTGGTCACCCCCAAAGCCAATTCCTCCTTTGGCTGCATTTCCTTCCAGTTCTCTGCAGCCTGTGACTGAAAAGAATTGCAAAAATCACTGAAGCTGGAGACCCATATCTCCCTCACTAACTTTAAGCACCAGCTGTCAGAGCAGCTCACAGATCACTGCACCTGTACATAGCCCATCTGTAATAACACATCCAACTACCTCATCCCCATACTGTTATTTATCTCTTTTTGCACCTTTGCACCCCATGATCTCTACTTGCACATTCATCTTCTGCACATCTATCACTCCAGTGTTTAATTGCAAAATTGTAATTATTTCGCCACTATGACCTATTTATTGCCTCACCTCATGTGCACACACTGTATATATACTTTTCTCTATTGTGTTATTGACTGTTATTTGTTTATTCCATGTGTAACTCTCTGTTGTTGTTTGTGTCTCACTGCTTTGCTTTATCTTGGCCAGGTCGCAGTTGTAAATGAGAACTTGTTCTCAACTAGCCTGCCTGGTTAAATAAAGGTGAAATAAGAAAAATCAGTGAGAGTAGGCGAACATAACGAGCATACATGAATCATTCACTATTCCACTCGTTCACAGAGGTAGGCGTGATTAGAACTCAGATCAAGAAACCGTCTGAGCGTTGATCAACGTTGGGAACGCAATAAGTGGGTAACGATAATTAGCTAAATAAAAAGGTGAGTAAACTCTATTTCACAAATAAAAAGGTGCGTACCCTCCACCACACCCCTGGTTGGGTCTGACAAAACCCATTCATAAACATCAATATCCTCATTCATAAACATCAATATCCTGCCAGTCAGAATTTAATCTACATTTGACCAGGCATTTTAGCTATCGATGTGAAGTTTGGTGGTGCCTAATCAGTGAGTTCTATACCTGCCTGGCTGAGTGGCAGTATGGGTGGAATGAGCGAGCTCGCCTGGCAACCAGAGCGCGAAACACGTGAGGAAGTAAAACTCGGTAGTCTGCCTGGAAGTTAATTCCAAGACCAATACATTTCTCAAATATTTTTCATATTAACATTTTTATCATTTGCTGTTCTCTCATTTTAATTCAAGTACTTTTGAAGTAAACTTGAGAAACTGTCAGATTTTCAAGGGATTTCAGTAGATGAATTTCAGAGTGCCAAATTCAAGTATTTTAAGCACCCCAAGCAACTTGTGGGAACCCTGTTATGGTAAGGACTGGCATAGGCTACAGACAACGAACATAATTGCATTTTATCGATGGCAATTTGAATGCACAGAGGTACTGTGATGGATCCTGAGGCCCACTGTCGTACCATTCATTCGCCGCCATCACCTCATGTTTCAGCATGATATTGCAGGACCCCATGTCGCAAGGATCTGTACACAATTCCTGGAAGCTGAAAATGTCCCAGTTCTTCCAGACTTGCCACCCACTGAGCATGTTTGGGATGCTCTGGGTGGACGTGTACGACAGCGTGTTCCAGTTCCTGCCAATATCCAGCAACTTCGCACAGCCATTGAAAAGGAGTGGAACAACATTCCACAGGCCACAATCAACAGCCTGACCAACTCTATGTGAAGGAGTTGAGGCAAGTGGTGGTCACATCAGATAGTGACTGGTTTTCTGATCCACACCCTTTAAAAAAAAGTGTCTGACCAACAGATGCATGTGTTCCCGTTCATATGAAATTCATAGATAAATAAATTCATTTATTTCAATTGACTTTTTTCCTTAAATGAACTGTAACTCAGTAAAATCCTTGGTTGTTGCATGTTGTTTATATTTTTGTTCAGTGCACATTTTCAGAGTACCCTCCCCAACACATTTAGCTGGTTGTTTCTCCCAGGGACCCAACAGTATTCCTGCAGATATTGTGTTCATTGTGCGGCAGAAGAGTCATCCCCGGTTTGCAAGGCAACACAATGACCTGGTCTTTACGGCCCAGATCTCTCTGGAGAAGGTGAGAAAATCCAAGTCTGACCCTGGAGGGAAAGTACAGAGAACATGTTTCACTCAATAGTTTGCTTTGTTTAACTCACTTCAAGTCCCTACAAAGAGTCACCTGATGCTTTGTCCAGGTCAAAATGGGTCACTAAAGAATCATTTCTTGCAGATCTACTGTGGCACTATTGTGTTCCGACTTAGTTACTAAGTCTTAAGCATGTTATCTCAGCAATAATTTTGTAGGCAAAATGTCTCCCATGTTGAGTAGAATATCTATTTTTCTTCCAATATACTTCAGCCATTAAATCTGCATTGAGGTCTTTCAACGCACAATTAGTATATTCCCCTTCCCACAGGCTTTGACTGGATTCGCTGTTGAAGTGAAGACACTAGATGACAGGATACTCAATATCCCCATCAATGACATTGTACAGTGAGTAGTGCTTTTACTACTGCATGGGGGGGGCTTGACTTTGTAAGACGATTTCACTACATTGTGTTAAATAGAATGAATAGAACAGGCATGCCTAGGTTGAAGACAAACAAATCCAAGAGACCAGCGCCATTGCTGGATTCGCATTGAAAACGTGACCAGCAATAAAGTGGCCGTAGATAACTAAATAAAGCAGTTATGCCACTTGTTTGCTGACATTCACTACGATTTAGTTTCACTTTGTGCTGCTACCATTGTCATTCCGAACGCGGAAGCTGGTTCCTTTTTCAATAGTCGCAAAATGTTATGGGCTGTTTTAACCTGTATATTTTTAACCTAGACCAATGCCTGGAAGTAAAATCAGGAATCGTACCCTTCGCATTAGTGGGAACCAAGGCTGCTCAGGGCAGGTCTGCTGGTTGATTGGAGACTCATGCAGCAGGTTAGAAGGGTAAACAAAACATTTAAGTTGACAAACAGCCCACTGCAACCAGGCCTGCCCTGAGAAGTCTTGTTTCCGCTAATGCAATGAGGCATGAGATGTTGACCCAATTGACGTTACAAAAAAAAAATTCATACATTTGAATGAAATCTACATTATCATGGCAATCCAGCATTAGTTGATAACATTCCAAATTAAAATACCAGGCAAATTGGCAGTGTTCAAAGCCCGTTCCATTTGTGATTAGGAAATGCTACTATACTCGCAGCTACCCTGCTTGTTGTAAGATTACTAAACTATGATCATGCTGTTTTATAAAGTAATTACAGGATGTAATTCATACATGATTTGACAAAGGTGCAAGTGTACATCTCTTGCATGTCAAAGCTTCAAATTACCTATGCTAAAATTCTCACTTCCCCACCCAGTCCAAAATACAGCAAAGTGGTGTCTGGAGAAGGCATGCCTCTGTCCCAGGATCCCTCCCAGAGAGGAGATCTCATCATCCAGTTCGACATTCACTTCCCTCAAAAGCTCTCGGCGGAGAAGAAACACCTGATCAACCAAGCCCTAGCTTTCTGAATAAACAGCCATTAAATACAGCCTGATTGCAAATCTCCTTCCTTGGACCCCTATTTGAGAATGGTGTTCTTTACCAGTAGGTACAGGTGAGATTGTGAAGTTATTTGCATAAGAGAAGCCACTTCAAAATATCATTTATTGTCAGAAGTTAGTACTTAAAAAGACACTCGAGTGAAAGGTGAGTGAAAAGTAGTTAAGGAAACTACATGGGCCACATTTGTTGTTGAATAAAATTTTAAAAAGCAACCACATCAGCACAGGGTCACCCTCTACTGCAGCCAATGGCCAGGTCTACAGAGGAGTGGTGTAGTTTTGGCGGGCAGCCATAATGGCACGTTTCAGCTGCTCATATGTAACAAACATCACCACGTTCCACGAGCCCAGTCGGAGGAAAGAGGGCATGAACCTGTAAGGAGAGAATAGAGACAACTTAGATCCAGGCAAAAATTCAAATAACCTGGAGAAGGAAATAAAACGACCAGGTTGTTAGACATTCATGAATGTTACAAAGCAAGCAGCAACAGCGAATAAACTACTGATTGAGAAGGTGTTGCAACCCAAGCCAGGAGACTACTCCCTAGCAACTAAAACACATGGCTTACCCTTTGTAGAAGGCAAGGGGTCCCTCCTTGGTCACCATGGCAATAGCACAGTTGAGGGCGCCGCTGTACTGGCCGGGGGCAGAGTTCATATATCGCGTCTTCACCACATCCACAGGAGAGGCAATCACAGTGGTGCAGAATCCTGCACCGAATGCAGATGTGAAGTGGCAGGGGAGGTCATCTGTTGGGTGAATGGAATGGGTTAAGGAGAGGCATCACAATACCAGAGGGAAGCATGACAGTTAAAAGTCAGTCATTCTGCACAATATGTGGCAAGGCAATGGCTCACCAGTCAGGGGTGTGTTTCTAATAAGTAGGTCTTTGATTAGGTCATATGTAACCAGTTCAGTGCAGTTCACGATAGCATTGCGGACAATGTTTGGGCCAGTACCTGCAAGGTGGGGATGGAAATGTTAGCAATACTGCTGACAAAAACATTTGACAAAGGCACAAATGATCCTTGTGATAAAGCAAACAACCACCTCTCCACAGGCCACGGATGCCCTCTTCCTTGGCAATGGTCTTGTAGGCCTCCATGGTGCCATGGTAATGCCGGTTTAGCCCAGAGGAACTAGTCTGTGCCTGAAAGCGCACCTTCACCACATCTGTGGGTTGGGCTAATGCGACTGCCATGGCTCCAGTGGTACAGCCCGCCAGCAGACGACTGCCAATCCCTACATCTGAAGAGAGAAATGGGCAATCAGAACAGTTTGAGTAACATTCAATAGAAAATAAGTATCAATTTAGAAAGGTTGAGGTTGGTATACTGTGTGTGACATGTACTCACGGTCAGAGCCTTTGGTGTAGAATGACTTGACAGAGTCGTAGAGGCCGATGCGGACAGAGGCAAAGCTCATCTGCCTCTGGAGCCCTGCCACCAGCCCGCTGTAGAGGCTCCTGGCACCCTCTGTACGCACCATGGTGGTGATGGTACCAAACACACCCCGATACCGCACTGCCGTGCCATGACTAGCTGCCGCACCTTTTCCCTCTCCCTGGATCTGTGCGGAACGAAAGGGGCATGGAGAGACTTAACATAGACACTGGGGAGGGAGCACTGGCAGATGTGAGAGGAGAATCCAGCCACAAGTGTCCACAATGCTAGGTCCAGGGCCTGCCAATTCCTAGGGCTTAACCATCCTGGGCCACTTAGTTGGGGGAAGGAAGTCAGGAGGGACAAAATTGAAAGAAAGAGAAGGCGCAAGTCAGTTTTAATGTTGGCAAAATAAAATAAGGTGAATACAATTAACCAAAAATGAAAGGGGTCATCTTGGGTAGGTAATGGATTTGGGTATCATTTTGTGGACCAACCAAGTTCCCAAATGTGGACCCAAGTAAGTAATAATGAGTTAGAGACAATATGATTGATGCAGCAGTAATCTCAAGCATCCCTTTTAGTATGATGGCTCACCACATTTGACCTGTCAAATGAGTTCTTTCAGGTGATTTCATCAGAGAAACGGTGACCAGTCATAACCATCCTGGGTCCCCAACAGCTAAAGGGGGCAATGCTTGGATTCTCCATTAAATCATACTACAATAGAGGACCCCACCAGTTCATTTCAACAAAGAACACATGCACCTTAGGCTTACCTGTAGCCGGACTTTGGCTGTGTCCAATGGAAAGGTGAATAGGTCAGCAATGCAGGCCGCTGTTCCAGCACCAATAAACTTCACAGCAGCGGTTGGGGGCACATCTGCAGGTCTGAAGCCAACCATTTTATCAAGATGAATGGAATGTGAAGATTTAAGAAGACTGATGAGGTGAAGACTCGACAGGGAACTCTACCCAATTCTGAAAAGGGAGGGACAACACAATTTTACAATGGCAATATTCATAATTGTCACTGACATGTTGCCAAATCACAATTGTATGTTGACTCAAGTGACTAGACTATGGGAGCCTACAGTTGACCTACTGGCCTTGAGGGGCCAAAGCACATGAAACAAGTTTGCTGCCACTCCTTCAACAGACGTCACTTTGTAGTCTACTCAGTAGTGCTTGACAGGAAATAACTAGTCAAAGGGAGAGCTGTACCCTGTTCATGCGATGCTGAAGCAGACAATGAGTAACCCATTTAATCAACACCGTGCGTGCAGGGATAAAATGTAGCGACTGGAAAACTACACAATGAACTTCTAAATAACAGGCAAGCCAATATTAAAACTGTTAGATTATAATACAATTAAAGTTGAAGACCTTTCAACTTACGGTTTATCTAAACAAAAAAAAAAGTGGCCATTACATCTGGAGAACGGGCAAAATAACTTGAAGTTAAACGTTATCCAGTTCCTGTATATTATGAATACTTTACCGTCACTTAAGGGAACCAGGACTGTGAAGGCAGAGATCAGGATTCTCTAAAGGCGTCTCTCTGGTCGAAATTACTTTCAACAATGATTTGATTGCCTTTTTCTTCCATAGAAAAACGTTCAAAAACGATGTATCTTAAAAACATACTACAAATTCTGAAAAACAAGACGGCAACAGGTTAGTCAACATCTGATGCTAACACCAACCAGTATACAAGAAAAATAACACTATCAAAGCATAACCAGTGACATCAATTTAACTTTACATTCTCCATCAGTAAACTTTTGACAGGCCTATGAACATAAGTTTGTTTACCTTAAATAAAAGAGTAAAAATTGGATGAGGAAAACCGGTTAAATCCTTTTTGTGCTGATGCCTCGTGATAACACGTGAATTCCTAGTCGATACAGCGGTAAAAGAACAACAGCAGTTTTTTTTATAACCCCTTAAACTCTGTTACGTCATGAGAAGGCAGCTGTGTTTGTTCTCAGCACATGCTGGTTGGTGGATACGAGCCAAACTGGCCCTGCCCTGTTCTCGCGTACACCTTATAGCTGCTTGTGATTGGCCCATTCAATTGACACACCTCTACCATTCCACACAACTTCCAACCAAACATGTAATGTGTTTTATTATATAAACTGGGTGGTTTATTATAAATTGGGTGGTTCGAGCCCTGAATGCTGATTGGCTGAAAGCCGTGGTATATCAGACCATATACCATGGGTATGACAAAACATGTATTTTTACTGCTCTAATTACATTGGTAACCAGTTTATAATAGCAATAAGGCACCTCTGGGGTTTGTGATATTTGGCCAGTATACCACAGCTAAGGGCTGTGTCATAGCACTCTGCGTTGCGTTGTGCATAAGAACAGCCTTTGAATATTTGCCATATACCACACCCCCTCAGGCCTTATTGCTTAATTATTGCTGAATTATTATTGCTTAATTATAGCTGAATTATATCAGCATTCAGGTTCAAACCCTGAATGCTGATTGGCCGACAGCCATGATATATTGGGGCGGCAGGGTAGCTTACTGGTTAGAGTGTTGGACTAGTAACCGCAAGGTGCAAGTTCAAATCCCCGAGCTGACAAGGTTCAAACCTGTCGTTCTGCCCCTGAACAGGCAGTTAACCCACTGTTCCTAGGCCATCATTGTAAATAAGAATTTGTTCTTAACTGACTTGCCTAGTTAAATAAAGGTAAAATAAAAAATATATCATAGTAGACCACCGGTATCTGGCATTGTTTTTTTTACTCCTCTAATAACGTTGGTAACCAGTTTATAATAGCAATAAGGCACCATTTGCTTTTGTGGTACAGTGCATTCGGAAAGTATTCAGACCTCTTCACTTTTTCCACATTTTGTTACGTTAGAGCCTTATTGTACACACAATACCACATAATGACAAAGCTAAAACAGTTTTTATTTTATTTTTGCTAATAAAAAATAAACTGAAATATCACATTTACCATGACATCCCAAATCCCAAATATGAGGTCCTGAGCGCTCTAGAGCAGGTTTTCATCAAGGATCTCACTGTACTTTGCTCCGTTCATCTTTGCCTCGATCCTGACTAGTTTCCCAGTCACTGCTGCTGAAGAATATCCCCACAGCATGATGCTGCCACCACCATGCTTCACCGTAGGGTGCCAGGTTTTCTCCAGACATGACTCTTGGCATTCAGGTCAAAGAGTTTCATCTTGGTTTCATCAGACCAGAGAATATTGTTTCTCATGGTCTGAGAGTCCTTTTGGCAAACTCCAAGCAGCTGTCATGTGCCTTTTACTGAGGAGTGGCTTCCGTCTGGCCACTCTACCATAAAGGCCTGATTGGTGGAGTGCTGCAGAGATGGTTGTGCTTCTGGAAGGTTCTCCCATCTCCACAGAATAACTCTGGAGCCCTGTCAGAGTGACCATTGGGTTCTTGGTCACCTCCCTGACAAGGCCCCTCTCCCCTGATTGCTTAGTTTGGCCAGATGGCCAGCTCTAGGAAGAGTCTTGGTGGTTCCAAACTTCTTCCATTTAAGAATGATGGAGGCCACTGTTTTCTTGGGGACCTTCAATGCTGCAGAAATGTTTTGGTACCCTTCCCCAGATCTGTGCCTCGACACAATCCTATCTCGGAGCTCTAAGGAAAATTCCTTTGACCTCATGGCTTGGTTTTTGCTCTGACATGAACTGTCAACTGTTGGACCATATATAGACAGGTGTGTGCCTTTCCAAATAATGTCCAATCATTTTAATTTACCACAGGTGGACTCTCCAATCATGTTGTAGAATCAATGGAAACAGGATATTGCTGAGTTCAGTTTCGAGTCTCATAGCTCTGAAAACTTATGTAAATGTCATAATTCCGTTTTTTACATTTACTTTTGCTAAAAATTCAGATTTCTGCTTTGTCATTATGGGGTATTATGTGTAGATAGATGAGGAAATAAAAGCAATTTAAGAATAAGGCTGAAACGTAAAAAATTTGCAAATAGTCAAGCATTTTCAAGTCTTGCCATAGTTTAAGACAAAACTGTAACTCGGCCATTTAGGAACCTCCCCTGTCTCCTTGGTAAACAACTCCAGTGTAGATTTGGCCTCGTGTTTTAGGTTATTGTCCTGCTGAAAGGTGCATTCATCTCTCAGTGTTTGGTGGAAAGCAGACTGAACCAGGTTTTCCTCTAGAATTTTGCCTGTGCTTGGCTCCATTCAGTAGATTTTTTAAATCCTGAAATCTCCCCAGTCCTTAACGATTACAAGCATACTCATAACATGATGCAGCAACCACTATACTTGAAAATATGAAGAGTGGTACTTAGTGATGTGTTGTATTGGATTTGCCCCAAACATAACCCTTTGTATTGAGGACCAAGAGTGAATTGCTGTGCCACATTTTTTGCCGTATTACTTTAGTGCAATAATGGTGAAATCCCTGAGCTGTTTCCTTACTCTCTGGCAACTGAGTTCGGAAGGACGCTTGTGCCTTTGGTGTATTGATACACCATCCAAAGTGTAATTAATAACTTCACCATGCTCAAAGGGATATTCTATGCAAATAGTCTGGGTAGCCATTTGACTAGATGTTCAGGAGTGTTATGGCTTGTGGTTGTGAAATCGTGTGCATGTGATGCAGGCTACATTACAGTACAGTATCGTTAGCATGCTACAGTAGTTTATTTTCGGTTCCAGTGTATGGCACAGGTTTATTCAACATGTATCTCGCAGTATCAGTCATTTATTAGCTAATACATGTATTATGTTAGCTAGTTTAATGGTGTGAAAATCGTGATATTAGCCTTACATTTCAATCTACATATGCATATGGGTCTGCTATGTTAGGTAGGCTATTCAATTCAATTGACATTTCGCAAGCTTCAGTACTTTACAATAAGGGAAGATATGCATTGTGTTAATCTTACTATTTGCCCATTAGATCTGACATGCATTGAATGCTAGACAACTTTACATGCATGCTTTCCATAAATGCTGTGTATACTTTGCAAAGATGAAAACCCTTCCGTGATGATTCTCCCTTCCTGTATCTGTCATATAGGCCTATGCATTTTTGTCCTATTGCTACAGCTACATAACTAAATATAGTAGCTGTCACTAAGCTTTCATGCCACGGCTTGACTGTAGATTTGCTCTCATGGTGCTGAGAATGCTTAATACCGTAGCTGTCACTTATGTATTCTCTACATGTATATGTATGAACCCCTGGACGTACAGGTACCTCCAGCGTTCCCTCCTGCCTCATGTCCGGCCTGTCCCTGGAAATCTACCCCAGGTTTTTGTCCTTGCCCCGGTGTGGCGAAGACCAACCGAAGAGGGGGATGTCCTTCCTGCATCCAAAGCATGTCTCGGAAAGTGCTGAGATTATTATTATTTTTTAATAATAAATGACAAGCTTGTAAATGGTAATTTTAATATTTGCTCATGTTGGTAGTTTAACTCGGTCTTTCCCTTAAATGCAGCTGGTGATTCCAGAGACCTGGCGGGCAACTCTCAACAAGAAGCACCAGCAGTGGATTGACCTGACACTGTTTACCCAAGTTGAACTCTGAGTTGACCAAAGTCACCTTGCTAACTCCTCAAACCTGATGGCTCCAAAAACAGATTTTCACCAACTCAAATTGAATTGACATTGTTAGGTTTCATGATGCTTCTATCTAAAGTCACCATGTCCTAGAGAGATTTACATGGTTATTAAAACTTCACGATGCTTAAAAGATGCTTAAAATTATTAAAATACACAAAAGTGATTGTTGTTGTGTTGAATTGTGTTTGGGAAATATTTCTATCAATACAGAAATGTGTAGGCGGCTTAACTTACCCTGTCCCGTGGCCTGAGATCACATTTTTTGGACAAGCTATGTTTTCAAAACAGTAACTTTTACATGAATTCTGATTATTTCCAGGGATACACATCATCCTGAAATATGTGTGGATATCTTTGTTAGAAAGAATACTGTATTTTCCTTGACCCAGTGATGCTGAATGTAAGACATGGCTCAACTTACCCCACTCTCCCTACCCTGTCCCTATGCTCAATTTACTCCATATCTGATCTGGGGTAAATTGTGCCAAGAGACCACTTTTTTTGGACATGCTCTGTTTTCAAAACAGTTGTTGTTTATATGAATTCTGATTATTTCCAGTGATACACAACATCCTGAAATATATGTAAATATCTTTCTTAGATAAAATACTATATCTCCCTTGATGTACTGATGCTGAATATAAAAAATGTCTCAACATACCCTACATACAGTATGCGTGTGGTACATTGAGAAAAAAGTGATGTGACGGCCCCTCCCTGCTCTGTCTACTGGGCTTTGCTGCGCTTACTTCCTGCAGGAGATTGGTGGGCGGAGTAGGGTCGTCAGTGCTGATGGGGCACACCTGTGAAAGCTCAGCTGTGGCATAAAGCAACTACTTCCCCATTCAGCAAGAGATTCCTTTCTCCATGCATAGTGTTGGTTGTTTTGTTGTGGCTTTGGCAGTTGATGTGTGATTTACTGACCTTCATATCTCATCTGATTATTGTTGTGAGTGTTCACTTTATTTATGGAATAAATTCATTTTGAGTGTGTGGTTTTCCCTTGTTTGGTACAATCTTGAGCCAGGTTGTAACAGTGAATGCTGTGATACTGTGAAATGGGTTCTTCTGTGGCATGTTAGGAATTTGTTTGTTTCATGTGAAATTTCCATGTGAAACTCTGATTCTATAAGCTTGATAAAGCTTTTCTTCTGTAACTAGTCTAAACATCAGACACCTCTGAGTGATATCAAAACTGCATAACACACTATGACAAGATGTAAAGAACAGAATGTCCTATTCTAACAACTTCCTCATTTAATGAGTGGCCCTTTAAACACTGCAGATAATCACACCTGACAGATGAAAGACTTCTTGTGTGAAGCGAGCAAGAGAGCGTGCATGTGTTTGTCTGTGCTCAACAATACTCTCTAACCACCTCTGTCAAGTAAACAGTACCAGGAAGTATCCAAACCACAGCTTTACTTTGCATGCGAATGAGCCAAAACTTCAACACATGGTATGTCTGCCATGTTATATGGAAGCGGGTGTTATATGTACTGTATGTGCAGTGTAGTGGGGAACCATGAATGATCATTTGTCATTACTCTGTCAGTTAGTTCCTGAGAGAGCTCTCCAGCTTGGGTAGGCAACTAGTTTTGTTGTGGGTTGATTTTTGTCCGGATGGTTGGGTGGCCTGAACATAATTATAGTAATTTGCACACTGCAAATTGACCACAAGTAAACCCCAAAATAGATTGTATTTCAAAATAACAATTTCATACCTTGATTACAATAAGACACAATCATACGGTCTCTCTTTTTATTTGTGGGAATACTTGGGAACATATTTCCTAAATTAAAATATTAATTTTTAGCAGAATTCATGGTGATATTTACAGTCTTTTATGACCAAAAACGGAAATTCTCTTTTTATTTTTATTTTTACTGAAAACCTTTGGGGCCCTCACAAAAAACACCTGTTGTCGACCCCTGCTCTACTGGGTTATATTGGCATGTAGTTGTGCTCTGATGTTATCTCCATTATTGCCCTCTAGTGGAGCTTTGTTGCAGGGAAGGATATTCTATAGTAGTAGGATTCACTCAGGTCATGTCACAGAGGGATGACCATATAAGTTGTATTGTCTCTGTATGGGGATGACTCTATTTGCATCATTGACAGTTTGCATACTTTTAAGAATCAGGATAGAGTGTAGAAGGTTAACACAATGACATAGCAGCAACCAGGGTTATTGCCTGCGTTCTTCGTGATTACATACGGTAATATGTATGCTCGTGGCATTCTGCGCCTCAGGGGAATCTCAGCAATATCAAACTCCAGCCTGGTCAGGGGGGAAGGGAATGATGGGGGGATTGAAGCAATGATGATGATGTCATGGTGAATCAACCCCTGCTGCCACGGACACCCAAGAACATACACAAATCCTTACACATGTCAGTATTGAGGCTATTTCTTAATTGATTTGACCGAGGAGTCAGAAGCTGTGTATAAAAAGTAAGAAACTGTTAATCTCTGGCCTGCTTCACACTGGCCTCTACTGGTTACTCTATGGTAGTGCTCCTCTGTAATATACTTAACCTTGCTCACTTGCACAGCTCCTTGCACACTTTGCAATGAACTGATGCTTTGTACCCATAGAGGTATTATATAAACTTTTCGTATTGCTAGGTAGTACTGCACTGCTAGAAACACAAGTATTTTGATGCACCTGCGATAACATCTAAAAATCAGTGTACTCAACCAATAAATAAACATTGATTTAATCCAAGGGAATGGGACGATGATGATGGGTCCAGTTATGATTGTTATGCTTGTTATGACTATGATTAACCATTGCCATTGGCAATATAATGATGATTATCATTTTTCTGTAATACATTTTTCTGTAATCAACACCAAGGTCTTGCTCCCGGACAAGCTAAACACCTTCTTCGCCCGTTTTGAGGAAAACACAGTGCCACCGACGTGGGCGCCTCCCGAGGACTGTGGGCTCTCGTTCATCATGGCTGACTTAAGACATTTAAGCTTGTTAACCCACACAAGGCTGCCGATACCATCACCATTGCATTGCACACTACCCTATCCCATCTGGACAAGAGGAATACCTATGTAAGAATGTTGTTCATTGACTACAGCTCAGCCTTCAACACCATAGTACCCTCCAAGCTCATCATTAAGCTCAGCCTGGGACTGAACCCCACCCTGTGCAACTGTGTCCTGGACTTCCTGACGGGCCGCCCCGGGTGGTGGATGTAGGAAACAACACCTCGACTACGCTGATCCTCAACACAGGGGACCCACAAGGGTGTGTGCTCAGCCCCCTCCTGTACTCCTTGCGTGGCCATGCATGCCTTCAGCTCAATCATCAAGTTTGCAGACGACACAACTGTAGTAGGCCAGATTTCCAACAATGACGAGGAAGCCTACAGTGAAGAGGTGAGGGCCCTGGCAGAGTGGTGCCAGGAAAATAAGCTCTCCCTCAACGTCAACAAAGATTAAGGAAATGATCGTGGACTACAGGAGACAGCAGAGGGAGCATGCCTCCATCAACATTGACGGGGCGCAGCGGAGAAGGTGAAAAACTTCAAGTTCCTTGGCATACATATTACAGACCATCTGAAATTGTCCACCCACACAGACAGTGCAGCGAGGAAGGCAAAACAGCGTCTTTTCAACCTCAGGAGGCTAAAGAATTTCAGCTTTTCCCCTAAGACCCTTTCAAACTTTTACAGATTGAACCCTAACCCTAACCCATTGAGAGCATCCTATCGGGTTGTATCGCTGCCTGGTATGGCAACTGCACCGCTTGCAACCGCTGGGCTCTCCAGAGGGTGGTGCAGTCTGCCCAACGCATCACCGGGGGCACACTGCATGTCCGCCATGACACCTACAGCAGCAGATGTCACAGGAAGGCCAAAAAGATCATCAAGGACATAAACCACCCGAGCCACGGCTTGTTCACCCCGCTATCATCCAAAAAGCATTTCACTACACTCGCATTAACATCTGCTAACCATGTGTATGTGACAAATAAAATTGGATTTGATTTGATTTGAAAAGTGAGGTTAGTACAGGTGCATCAAAGCTGGGACCAAGAGACTGAAAAACAGCTTCTATCTCAAGGCCATCAGACTGCCATCACTAGCCGGCCTCCACCCAATACCCTGCCCTGAACTTAGTCACTGTCACTAGCCGGCTACCACACGGTTACTCAACCCTGCACCTTAGAGGCTACTGCTCTGTGTACATAGACATGGAATCACTGGGTACTTTAATAATGTTTACATACTGTTTTACTAATTTCATATGTATATACTGTATTCTAGTCAATGTCATCCTATTCAACTATTGCTATATACTATTCTATCCTACGTATTCTACAGATCTGTAAAATAAATATATATCTGTAGGATAGAATAGTAAAATATATATACAGATATCTACAGATATATATTTATATTCCGGACTCCAACATTGCTCGTCCTAATATTTATATTTTTCTTAATTTAATTATTTTACTTTTAGATTTGTGTGTATTGTTGTGAGTAGTTAGATATTACTGCACTGTTGGAGCTAGGAACACAAGCATTTCGCTACACCCACAATAACGTCTTCTAAATATGTGTATGCACCAATAAAATGTTATTTTATTTGATTACGTCATTTTCTTTTACGAAGATTAAGGTTCTACACTTACACCATGTTTTCTGGGAAATATAGTTTTTCTATGAATGTATCTTGATGATTTAGTTGAGAATAGTGAGCACTATGCGAACATATCCCAGAGTGCAATGTGGCAATTGGCAAACGGGTAATGTTGT
Source organism: Oncorhynchus tshawytscha (assembly GCF_018296145.1). NCBI lineage: Eukaryota > Metazoa > Chordata > Actinopteri > Salmoniformes > Salmonidae > Oncorhynchus > Oncorhynchus tshawytscha. Next base: position 28,504,393 of record NC_056437.1, on the reverse strand, counting down.
GGGACGATAAACACATTTTGCGGTTGTCAATTTATAGCTGCTAATAGCTGACCGGTGCTGGAAGAACATCGTATGGTTCGAAGGAGGGGGAAGATTTGGTATTTGACTGAACGGCCTTGGCCCCGCGTTCGACAGCATGGAGAAACAGTTGCATTTGAATGTGTTAGCTTCCAGACCTCCCGTGTCAGGAGGCTTGCAGTCGCGGTCTAAAATGAGAATGGGGTGAGTTCACAGCTAGTTTTGAGATGGTTGGCGAGGCTATAATCAGATAGTTGTCTGGCTCTTGTTGCTAAACCCTACAACTTGTGAATGCATAACTAACCTGAGCTAACAACAGTCTTTTCCTCTTAACTTTTGTGGTAAAACTAGTTAGCTAAGTTCAAAACGTTTCTAGCTAGCTAGCAAGCTAACTAGATAACAGTTAAATATATCTGACAGCTGACATTAGGTACCTGAAAATAATACAGCTTTTCAATCCTATTATCTTGCGAACAATGCTCCTCTTCACGTGTTGTTTAATTGTTCCATTTAAGTGCGAAAGCCAGCTGGTTTTGACCTCATTTGGTTTTGACAGGTCAGTACATTAGGAGCATCATCAGTTAAGTCCCAGTCAACAAGCTACCGTGTTATGAAATAAGTTAGCTTGATAGCTACGAATCTTTTATGGATTATGCTGCCTCCATATTCTTCAATATTAATGTTTCACATGGGTCGTTGATGGTCCAATTTATGAACCGGTATAGCTAAAATGAATCCACCCTCTTTGTTGTGTGGGTATCCCTCCTTCCTCTCCGTCACCAGAGCTGCTGTCATAGTCCCTCCCGTGTCATGACCAATGATTTATTATCTAAATCACTGGTCATGACTCAATTTCTTACTTTATAGTTAAGAAGTCATTCTCACAGGTCATCACTATTTGATCAATAAGGTCTTTCTGCTTCATCTTATTTGAATGGTTTCATAATTATTGGTATACAACATCCACTGATGAATTAACCATACATTTGATGGCATGCCCCTGAGTGTGTATGAGATAACCCTTAGCTCAAGCTGTAAATGTAATGTTAATGTAGGACTACACTGGGGTAAATTCTTTTAAATGAAATCCCTTGTTTGTCTGCATCTCTTTTGATTTCTACATAACTTTCCATACACGTTTGCCCATAAATGAAGTGGTTGGAAAGTAACTTTTTCTTTAGATAAAGGTTCTCAAAGTTGACCCATTTTGGGTACCCCACCATCCATGTCTTCATCACTGGAAAATATAAACGGTCTAGTTTGATATCATTTAAAAGCTTGCCTTACAAGGCTTAAAAAATATGTCATAATTAGTTTTTGAATTTATGAACATTACGTTTTTAAACCTGTAGTGTAAATTATCAAAAAAATGCTTAAACTATTTTTTTCTTCATATTTGCATATTTTGTAGCTTAAACCCTACTTTACATCATTTGAGGTTTTTTTGATGTCCCTGACATCATTTGAGACATATGCTATTGAATACAGGGTGGGTGTCATTTCAATCATAGAAATATAATTCATATAATGGACCTATTCTTCCATATCACAGCAATTTAGCTGGTACACCATTGAAATGTAAATTGAATTAACATGTTTACTTCTAATTACTACCACAAAGATGACCACTGTCAAATGTCAACTTAAATGGTCATGTCTATCTATCTATATTTATATGATTTCAATAGGTTTCCTATAAAGAATTGACAGTATAATTTCAATTTCTACTATTCCCATTCAAGTTAAAGTTCTCTGATTTGTGGACTTCTAACTGTCTTTGTGGTCCCATTTGAAAGTTTACATTTAAGTTGTATTCCCATTTTAGTACATTTATCAGCCAAAACATGACAACCGCCAAGAGCATCTTGTCTCAAACAATGGCGGGCACAACATAAAAACCTCAGATTATGTAAAATAGGGTTTTAAGCTACAACATATGTAAATATGAGGGGGAAAAATTATTTCATGCATTTTTAGATAATTGACATTTAAGGTTAAAAAAAAAAGACATAAGTTTTATTAAAAAACAGTTTTTTCAAGAAATGATAAAATATTTAAATTATATCAGTCTCAACCATTTATCCTTTCCAGTGGTGAAGACATGGATGTTTCATGGTATGGTGGGGTATGCAAAATAGGTCAACTTTGAGCACTTATCTCTTGAATGTTTTGGCATTCAGGTCCAAAATGTCACTTTCTGAGCACTTCTACACTGGGCAAATTTGTATGGAAGGTTTTGTTCAAATCAAAAGGGGTGCTGTCAAAAAGTGATTGAATTCAAATGGATTTACCCACTGTTTAAAATCCTCTTTCTGTTTGATACTCAACCTGGCTAACACACAGACCTGGACGGAAGAGAGACTTCTCCCCCCTCTCCTGGAGTGAATACTTTGAAGCGATGGAAGATGTAGAAGTGGAAAACGATAACGGCAAAGATATATCCTTTACTGTGGCTCCCATAAGTGTGCTAATGTTCATCTACACATGGAATTGAACCATGAATGATGTATCATATTTTTGAAACACTTACTGAAGAGAATTAATTTTATACCGTGTAATATTGAACTCCTGATCCAGTGCATCATAAGCATATCTCCATTGTGAATGTGTCTATACTCTATATTCCTTGACTACTCTGCACACGTTCAGGATCTACTGCAGCGGCCAGCATGGTCCTGTGCTGCTCCTGCTCCATGGAGGAGGCCACTCTGCTCTCTCCTGGGCTGTGTTCACTGTGAGTAATACTATCAAATACCAGATAGAGCACCCATACTGTTTTATGTACACACACTACCATCACATGTCCTGCATTTACAGAGCCTTCAGAAAGTATTCATACCCCTTGACTTATTCCACATTTTGTTGAGTTTAGGGCTGTGGCGGTCATTACATTTTGTCAGCTGGTTATTTTCATGCAAAAGACTGCCAGTCTGACCATTAATTAACATAAAGATGTTTAGCATCTCCAGGCATACAAGCCACTGATATGCACCTTTAAAAAAACCAAGTCTAATAAATACATTTTAATATAGTCTAATAAATCTATTTAACTAGATTTAGAATGGCCCATTATCAAATGGGCAGTGGGATAAAGACATGTCATCATTATGCACTCCAATAGCGAATGGAGGCTGCTTTTCCGGCTGGTTCGTTTTTCAATCCTATGCTGGGTAGGCTACTCCAGATATTTCACTCCATCTATCAACCACTGTTTGAGGAGCATGCAGCCTCTTGCTTTGCAACAGGGGATTTTCTGCCCAAACTCTGTATGCCATGGGATCTCCAACCCTGTTCCTGCATCTACTGTTAGAGTTGCGTCAATTCGAATCTGGTATCAGGATAAATATGACATTGAGTCACCGATTGTATACTATGTACTTTTTATTAGCTAAGCAATAAGTGGTAAATGCAATTTTCATACATACGGGCTCTCTGTCCCACCTCGCAGGGCAAACAGAGAACTAAGTTGTTCTTGACAAAGATATTATAAATATACTCTGACAGAAATAGTTCCTGCTTCCGAGCCGGCTTGTCAGAGTAGAGACTGGGCGTTTAGACTCACCCAGCCTATCGTTGATAGTTGTCGTATGAGCTGGTACCAGCCCCCGGGCGCTCCAGTTGATAGATGTAACTGTTGCTGTGTCGAGTATCTATGCGCTCATTCCCTAGATACCGTTATCACATATCTGGTTTCTGTTATTGTTAAGTTTGAGTTCAAACAAAAAACAGTCTGGTTTGCTACACTACGTTCTGTATGTGTCTGTTTTTATGTTATTCTGTATTTTTCAATCATGAGAAAGGCCCATGGCCCTGAAACTGTTAACAATGTTTCAAGTCAGCTATGTTGCATAACATGCATACATCCACACAAGCCAACAGCAGATAATATTCAATCACATATATGATAACGGGCTATAGTGCATAACACAGAATCCTCATACTACCCAGTGCTTAATTTGGGAAACCAAGGGAAATCTGTTCGGGGACATTGATAGTAACATGTTTTCACAACAAAACATATTTCATGAAACTATTGACAGACCCTCTCTGTGCACACGAGAACAGAATTTAAACAGAGAGGAGGAGATGGAAATGCACAGTGGTGAGATTCTGTAGCTAAAGGTAATGTCAATCTATTAATTATGAAAATATAAAAATGCCCTATTACTAGGCTATTCAAAATCAAATACAAATTCACTATAATTATAGGCTAACTCTGTAAGCCGCCCTGCACAATCAATGAACCAACAGCATCACCTAGTCCTATACGTTCGCTTCCAATAGAAAGTTTAGAAAGTTAGAAAGTTTGGAGCGTAGCATGAGGAAACCAGTCCATCCAGTATGCATAATAATACAGTCCACTCTCAAAGGTGGTTACTAGAATAAAACTTTTTGGGAATAAGGCTAGACCAATTATGTACCAAACAAATTAAAGATTTCAAATGTTTAAAATATTTTTCTGCCGTGCATAGTATGCGGTAGGCTATATATTGTATAACAGCAGAATCATTATTTTAATTCAGGATATTTTTGGGGGCTTGAGCTCATATATAGGCCTATGCATATGTGTTTTGAATAATTAGAAAGCACTTAGAAAGTGCTATCCATTTCGTTGTTATTCTTAGAAACAACATGCACAATGTCCATATTTTCCACTTTTTTTTTCTTCAAATCAATCAGTTAGGTGAGTTTTTTTTTAAAGTGTGATACTGTTTTGATTGATTTTCGAATCCATTTGCATTGATGTCAGAGTGGTTAGAGGGACAACAGAGCCCTGCATACTAGGCCATTAGCGAGTTGGGTACTACCAATGCATGTCCTGAGTGCATAAAAGGAGATTACCGTGACTCAATGGTCACTTGGAATTTTACTGCAGTAATATGGTCACCGCAACAGCCCTAGTTGTTACAGCCTGAATTCAAAATGGATTAAATTGATTTCTTATCTCACACAGATTAGGGAGGTAAGGCAATAAATAGGCCATACTGGTGAAATAATTACAAATAAACACTGGAGTGATAGATGTGCAGAAGATGAATGTGCAAGTAGAGATCATGGGGTGCAAAGAAGAAAAAATAAATAATAATATTGGGGATGAGGTAGTTGGGTGTGCTATTTACAGATGGGCTGTGTACAGGTGCAATGATCAGTAAGCTGCTCTGACAGCTGATGCTTAAAGTTAGTGAGGGAGATATGACTCCAGCTTCAGTGATTTTTTTTTTTTGCAATTCGTTCCAGTCATTGGCCGCAGAGAACTGTAAGGAAAGGTGGCCAAAAGAGGAGTTGGCTTTGGGGATGACCAGTGAAATATACCTGCTGGTGCACATGCTATGGGTGGGTGCTGCTGTGGTGACAAGTGAGCTGAGATAAGGCGGGGCTTTACCTAGCAAAGACTTATAGATGACCTGGAGCCAGTGGGTTTGGCAACGTATATGAAGCGAGGGCCAGTCAACGAGAGCATAAAGGTCGCAGTGGTGGGTAGTATATGGGGCTTTGGTGACAAAATGGATGGCACTGTGATAGACTGCATCCAATTTGTTGAGTAGAGTGTTGGAGGCTATTTTGTAAATTACATCGCCAAAGTCAAGGATGGGTAAGATAGTCAGTTTTACGAGGGTATGTTTGGCAGCATGAGTGAAGAAGGCTTTGTTGCGAAATAGAAAGCCGATTCTAAATTTAATTTTGGATTGGAGATGCTTAATGTGATTCTGGGGAGTTTACAGTCTAACCAGACACCTAGGTATTTGTAGTTGTCCACATATTCTAAGTCAGAACCGTCCAGAGTAGTGATGTTGGGCGGGTGCGGGCAGTGATCGGTTGAAGAGCATGCATTTAGTTTTACTTGCATTTAAGAGCAGTTGGAGGCCACGGAAGGAGAGTTGTGTGGCATTGAAGCTCGTCTGGAGGTTAGTTAACACAGTGTCCAAAGAAGGGCCAGAAGTATATGGAGGCCAGAATGGTGCTGTCTGCATAGAGGTGGATCAAGGAATCACCAGCAGCAAGAGTGACGACATTGATGTATACAGAGAAAAGAGTGGCAATTCTCGGGCCAAGAGGTCCGGACAACAGGCCCTCCGATTTGACACACTGAACTCTAGCTGAGAATTAGTTGGTGAACCAGGCGAGGCAGTCATTTGAGAAACCAAGGCTGTTGAGTTTGCCGATAAGAATGTGGTGATTGACAGTCGAAAGCCTTGGCCAGGTCGATGAAGACGGCTGCACATTACTGTCTTTTATCGATGGAGGTTATAATATCGTTTAGGACCTTGAGCGTGGCTGAGGTGCACCCATGACCAGCTCGGAAACCAGATTGCATAGCAGAGAAGGTACAGTGGGATTCGAAATGGTCGGTGATCTGTTTGTTAACTTGGCTTTCGATGACTTTTAGAAAGGCAGTGTAGGATAGATATTGGCCTATAACAGTTTGGGTCTAGAGTGTCTTCCCCTTTGAAGAGGGGGATGACTGCGGCAGCTTTCCAATCTTTAGACATCTCAGACGATGAGAGGTTGAACAGGCTAGTAATAGGGGTTGCAACCATTGCGGTGGATAATTTTAGAAATAGAGGTTCCAGATTGTCTAGCCCAGCTGATTTATAGTTTTCTAGATTTTGCAGCTCGTTCAGAACATCAGCTATTTGGGTGAAGGAGAAATGGGGGAGACTTGGGCAAGTTGCTGTGGGGGATGCAGAGCTGTTGACCAGGGTAGGGGTAGCCATATGGAAAGCATGGCCAGCTGTAGAAAAATGCTTCTTGAGATTCTCGATTATCGGTGGTGACAATGTTTCCTAGCCTCAGTGCAGTGGGCAACTGGGAGGAGGTTCTCTTATTCTCCATGGACTTTACAGTGTCCCAGAACCTTTTCGAGTTTGTGCTACAGGCTGGACATTTCTGTTTGAAAAGGCTAGCCTTTGCTTTCCTAACTGCCTGTGTATATTGGTTCCTAACTTCCCTGAAAAGTTGCATATCGCGGGGGCTATTTGATGCTAATGCCGTACGCCACAGGATGTTTTTGTGCTGGTCAAGGGCAGTCAGGTCTGGAGTGAACCAAAGTCTATATCTGTTCTTAGTTTTACATTTTTTGAATGGGGCATGCTTATTTAAGATGGTGAGAAAAGCACTTTTAAAGAATAGCCAGGCATCTTCTACTGACTGAATGAGGTCAATATCCTTTCAGGATACCCGGGCCAGGTCGATTAGAAAGGCCTGCTCGCTGAAGTGTTTTAGGGAGCGTTTGACAGTGATGAGGGGTGGTCGTTTGACCACGGACGCAGGCAATGAGGCAGTGATCGCTGAGATCCTGGTTGAAGACAGCAGAGGTGTATTTGGAGGGCAGGTTGGTCAGGATGATATCTATGAGGGTGCCTGTGTTTATGGATATGGGGTTGTACATGGTAGGGTCCTTCATCATTTGTGTGAGATTGAGGGCATCTAGCTTAGATTGTAGGATGGCCGGGGTGTTAAGCATGTCCCAGTTTAGGTCACCTAACAGTACAAACTCTGAAGATAAGTGGGGGGCAATTAATTCACATATGGTGTCCAGGGCACAACTGAGGGCGGTCTATAATAACAGTGAGAGACTTATTTCTGGAAAGGTGGATTTTAAAAGTAGAAGCTCGAACTGTTTGGGCACAGACCTGGATAGCATGACAGAACTCTGCAGTAGATTGCAACTCCATCCCCTTTGGCAGTTCTATCTTGGCGGAAAATGTTGTAGTTGGGGATGGAAATTTCAGAATTTTTGATGGCCTTCCTAAACCAGGATTCACACAAGATGGAGCAGTATGTTTGTGAGCCTGCCTTATAATAACACAGACTGACACTGAATTCTGTCCAGAGTTAAGTTAACACAGTGGGTTTGTGTTTGCAGGCGGTGATATACAACAGAATTAACTGCCGGGTGGTGGCTATGGACCTCAGGGCCCATGGTGAGTGGCTAACTCTCCCTCATGATAACACACATTCCTTCTGGTTACCTCATATTCATGGTCTCAATAGTATTATTATTTTTTAAACTATTTTCCCACAAAGGTGACACCAAAGTAAAGAATTCTGACGATCTCTCAGCGGAAACAATGGCCAAGTAAGTTGTCAGGAATGTTTTTTCTGTCATCATTCAGAGATTAGTGTTAAACAGGGTGTGTGATGGGGAAGGTATTGTGTTTAGATGGGAGGAAACCTGACAGGACCTGAGGAGGTGGTGGAGGATTACTGTAAGGGGGTGGAGAGAACCTGTTGGAGAACTGAGGCAGATGAGCTATCGGCTGCTGCTGTCTCCCATTGAGGCACTGATCTGCTGTTTGATGCAAGGAGAGAACAGGCTTGCTGCAACCCCCAGAATAGTCTTGTTTACATGGACAAAGTGCCAGTGGGAAGAAACTGACATCTCTTTCTATATTGTCTATCTTCTGTTGAGTGTGATTGTTTGAGGAGCTGGATTAGGCTGGTTTGTATGGATGAGATTGTTCTAGCAGTTGATTTATGCTGGTTTTGTCATCTCTCCACCAGGGACATTGGCAAAGTGGTAGAAACGCTCTATGGAGAAAACCCACCTCCGATCATGATGATTGGACACAGCATGGGTGGAGCTATAGCAGTTCATACCGCTGCGGCAAACCACGTGCCGTCTTTACTTGGCCTGTGTGTGATTGATGTCGTGGAAGGTGATTATGGTATTTGTGTTTGTTTGTCTCATGATCGGAACTTGTCATTTGATGATCAAACAAGCAGCAGTTGAGGAGCTGACAGAAGATTAATTGATGTATTTATTGTTTTAAACTATCATGTGACACACTGTGTCATTAATTCATTGATTGAGTGATTATTTCATAAAATTTCCACTATTGTGTTTTTTCAGGCACAGCAATGGATGCCTTAAACAGTATGCAGAATTTCCTCAGGAGTCGGCCAAAGACCTTTAAGTCTGTGGAGAATGCCATTGAGTGGAGGTGTGAGATGCTGTCCATACACACAAGTGTAGAAATGCTCAGCAAATGCTTTACTAATAGAGCATATTCCAAGTCATGTGTTCTGATCTTGTCCCTCCCCCATCAGTGTGAAGAGTGGACAGATCCGAAACGTTGAGTCAGCCCGGGTGTCCATGGGAGGCCAGGTGAAAAAGTACGTCTGGACCTGAGAAAAACTGTCTCAGAGGGCAAAATACCTTTTAAATTAATCAACTTCAAGGTGTGACTTTTCAGAACCTGTAACTAAACACAAGTTCTGACTTCCTCCATAGATGTGAGGAACCCCTCAACAGTCCAGGCGTCTCCAAGAGCATCAGTGACGGCATCATTGAAGAGGAAGAGGAGGAGGAAGAAGAGGAAGGAGAATCCAACCACAAAAGAAAGAAGGAGGATGACCAAGAGGTTAGGGATGGGATGATGGGGGGGTGTGTAATGTTTATTTTTTTTTTACAATATTGTATACCTACGTATTTGGGTGTGTTTGTATGCATGGGTCGTGTTAGGCATTAGTAGTTGGTGTATACATCTGGGTGCATATGTCATCTTGGGGGAGTGTGTATGTCATTTCCCACCTTTACAAAGTCTGTTGTAGTGTGTACATGAAGAGTACATTTTAAGGTTAACTGTCTCTTTGCTTTCTTCAGGTGAAGAAGGAGACCCTTTATACCTGGCAGATTGATCTGTCAAAGACAGAGAAGTACTGGGAGGGCTGGTTCAGTGGCCTGTCTGCCCTATTCCTTTCCTGTCCTGTGCCAAAACTGCTCCTGCTCGCTGGTGAGTCCCTCGATTCAGTACATTTTAATCCACATGATTTTTACACTTGTGTGTTTTCAATATAATTCAAATACATTTGTCTTTGACATTGGACTACAGCACACAATGTTGCGTATAACGTTTTTCCCTTTACAGGTGTGGACAGGCTTGACAAAGATCTCACAATTGGACAGATGCAAGGTGAGGACGGCCTCAGATTAATGTTTGTTAGGTTGGTTGTTGTTGACAATTGTGGTTCTGATGGTGACTGTGACATTCCACTTAACATCGTCCCCCACTCCCTATGGTTTTACTGTAACATCTTCTAAATCCAATGGAAGCATATTGCACATAAAGATTTGTGTTCCATTTGTGTTCAGGGAAGTTCCAGATGCAGGTGCTCCCTCAGTGTGGCCATGCTGTCCATGAGGACGCCCCTGAAAAAGTGAGTGGGTTCTGGGTATGGGGCTGAACAACTGCTTGTTAAATGTGTCGTTGTTTCCCATTTTGTTGCGATAGTAATTTCAGGCCAATATGTAAGTAATATTGCACATAAAATACTATTCTCAATGTCTGGGAACTAAACCGACATTGCTCTTGTTTCCCCAGGTAGCAGATGCTCTGGCCTCGTTCATGGTCCGTCACAAGTTCACTGAATTTAAGGAGGGTTTCCTGTGGTAAGACTAATTTAGCACGAATAGAAACACATTGTTTATTACTTTTTTAAGTTTGCTTCTCCAGTAATCATTGTAAAGTCTCATTGTGAAGACCTACATAAGCATGTATCGCTTATCTGCACTGTTAAATGTTAAAACCACATGATTTGTGGACTAGCGGTTAGTGCTACCGCCTATAAGCACACATGCTTGCCGGTGTTGGCGAGGGTTAGAATATCTGACTATCTTTCCCACTGTCTCTTCTCAGCCCAATAAAATATAAGCCCCCTCTTAAAATATACACTAAGTGTACCAAACATTAGGAACTCTGTCCCTTTTGCCCTCAGAACAGCCTCAATTTGTTGGGGCATACACTACAAGGTGTCAAGCATTCCACAGGGATGCTGGCCCATGTTGACTCATTTGACATTTTTGTAATTTAGTGATTTACTGTTAGTGCATTCATCTTGAGATAGCTAGGTGGGACAACCACGTCATAGTAAGTACATTTTTGCTCAGTAAAGTAGCTATCAGCAAAGTTAGCTAATAAGGAGAAGGGGAAAAAAGTAAAGTGTTAGTTCACGAAAGGCATTTTTTTATCTTCTTTTTTGTGGGGGTCAGGGTGAGGAGGGGGGGTGCGAGCAGGTGAGGAAGGGGTGCGAGCGGGTGCTGTGGCATGATTTAAGATACTCTTTGAAGAGGTAGGGTTTCAGATGTTTTCGGAAGATGCCCTAGATTCAGGGGCGTACTAGGACAGAGAAGAGCTTGGCCTGGGCTGGGCTGAGCGGGAGCTGGGCTGGGCTGGGCTGAGCGGGAGCCTGGGCTCTCGTAGGGATGGGAAGACCAAGAGACCAGAGGTGGCAGAATGGAGTGCTCGGGTTGAGGTGTAGGGTTTGATCAAAGCCTGAAGGCAGAGCGGGGCAGTTCCTTTTGCTATTCAGTAGGTAAGCACCATGGTCTTGTAGTAGATGCAAGCTTCAACTGGAAGCCAGTGTAGTGTGCGGAAGAGCGGGATGAAATTAAAGAACTTGGGATGGTTGATCAACAGGTGGGCTGCTGCATTCTGGATAAATTTCATGGGTTTGATGGCACAAGCGGGGAGCCCAGCCAACAGCGAGTTGCAGTAGTCCAGACGGGACATGACAAGTGCCTGGATTAGGGCCTCTGCTGCTTCCTGTGTGAGTTAGGGTTGTACTCTATGGATGATGTAGAGCATGAACCTGCAGGAGCGAGTCACTGCTTTGTTTGCAGAGAACGACAGGGTGTTGTCCAGGGTCACACCAAGGTTCTTTGCACTCTCGGAGGGAGACACTGGAGTTGTCAACCGTGATGGATAGGTCTTTGAGCGGGCAGGCCTTCCCTGGGAGGAAGATCAGCTCCGTCTTGTCGAGGTTGAGCTTGCGGTGGTGGGCCAACATCCAAGCTGAGATATCTGCCAGGCACGCAGAGATGCGTGTCACCACCTGGGTGTCAGAAGGGGGAAGGAGAAAAGTAGGTGAGTGTCATCTACATAGCAATGATAGAGACCATGTGAGGATATGACAGAGCCGAGTGACCTGGTGTATAGCGAGAAGAGGAGCGGGTTTAGAACCGAGCCCCGGGGTACACCAGTTGTGAGTACGTACTGCAGACACAGATCCTCTCTACTTCACTTGGTAGGAGTGGCCTACCATGTAGGATACAGTCCATGAGTGTGCAGAGCCTCAGCTGTGAGTGTGGACTCCAATGCTTCCCACAGTTGTCAAGTCGGCTGGATGTCATTTGGTGATGGACCATTCTTGATACACACAGGAAACTGTTCAGTGTGGAAAAACCCAACAGCGTTGCAGTTATTGACACACTCAAACCGATGTGCCTGGCACCTACTACCATACCCCTTTCCAAGGCAATTAAATATTTTGTCTTGCCCATTCACCCTCTGAATGGTACACATTCACAACCCATGTCACAACGCTTAAAAATACTTATTTATCCTGTCACCTCCCCTTCATCTACACTGTTTAAGTGGATTTAACAGGTGACATCAATAAGGGATCATAGCTTTCTCCTGGATTCACCTGATCAGTCTGTCATGGAAAGAGCCAGTGTTCCTAATGTTTTGTACACTCTGTGTATGTGTATATATATTTTGTAAATAAACATAAATTATGGACATAATACAATAAGGTTTTGTAAAGATTGCTGCCACCAATATTGGTAGTTACTGTATAAGGTCTGTTCTGATACAAGTAATTTTTATGTCAAAATGGGATGCTAACTGGTACAGGAAAACCAAAAAGCATTTGTTTGTTTTTTAATTTTTTTTATTTTTTATAACAGCTAATGGGACTCAAATAAACTACATAGACAAGTGCCAGTTTTGCACTGGACCCATCCAGCAGTCATGGAGGAGTTGCCTGGAGCCTCAAGGACACCATCTTCTGCCAATTACCCCCAACTGCGATAAAATGTTCATGAGCACTATATAACACTATACAAAATTCTCAGCACTTAAATTGGTAAAAAAATATAATTTAAATGTATTATTATTATTACTAATACTTTGACACATGGTTTTGCCTTTTTTTTGAAAGCAGGGATTTTGTTTCACCCATCCCACTCAACATTTTTTATTTTCATTTCCTGTGATGCCTTTCCTGTTTCTTGTTACATTTTGGCCAGCTGCATCTTGTTGTGCTATGTGTTTTAATGTTGTTGGATTTTAAGAATGATTAATAAAAATGGAAATGGAATATTTCTCCCGATTTTAAGTTCTCTTGTATGTCTGGTATATGCACTATTTATTTCCATGATAAACACAGACACCCATTATGGAGTATTTTGCAAGTGTACAAAACGGGGTCTCCCCATTTTCTTAAAACCAAAATGGGCAGATTCATCGGCTTGAAGGAACAACGCTTTCTTTAATTGTACCATCACAGCAGGCTTGACTTTTCTAGTCCTGCAAGTTAAGTAGTGTAGGAACCGGTTGTACGGCGCCATCCCTCAGCCCATATTTGAGGGGGCTCAAACGTCTTAGCAGGATAATGAGGAAGTTGACATACTGCAGGTCAGTAAAGAGAGCACTACTGCCTGCACTGGTCAGTGCTCTTTCTAAAGGTGCATACAGTACAGGAAAGAGAGGGACAGGCCCAGCTGAACCATGTGCAGTTGCACTGTCTAGTGGGCCTTACTGGCTTTTGTTTTGTCAAAAGGGGCAGACCTGGCTGCTACAATAATGATGTACAGTACCGGTCAATGGTTTGGACACACCTTTCTTTTTCTACATTTTAGAATAATAGTGAAGACATCAAAACTATGAAATAACACACAGGAATCATGGAGTAACCAAAAAAGTGTTAAACAAATCAAAATATATTTTATATTTCAGATTATTCAAAATAGCCACCCTTTGCCTTGATGACAGGTTTGCACACTCTTACCTCGTATACAGTGAGTGCCAATGAGGTAAGATAAGGGAGTTAAGGCAATAAATAGACCATGGTGGTGAATTAATTACAATATAGCAATTAAACACTGGAATGGTAGATGTGCAGAAGATGAATGTGCAAGTAGAGATACTGGGGTGCAAAGGAGCAAGATAGTCCAGTCATTGGCAGCAGAGAACTGGAAGGAAAGACGACCAAAAGAGGAATTGGCGGTGGTGACCAGTGAGATATACCTGCTGGAGCGCGTGCTACGAGTGGGAGCTGCTATGGTGACAAGTGAGCTGAGATAAGGCGGGGCTTTACCTAGCAGAGACTTGTAGATAACCTGTAGCCAGTGGGTTTAGCGAGGGCCAACCAACTTGACTGTACAGGTCGCAATGGTGGGTAGTGTATGGGGCTTTGGTGACAAAACGGATGGTACTGTGATAGACTATCCAGTTTGTTGAGTAGAGTGTTGGAGGCTATTTTATAGATAACATCACCGAAGTCAAGGATCGGTAGGATGGTATGTTTGGCAGCATGAGTGAAGGATGCTTTGTTGTGAAATAGGAAGCCAATTCTAGATTTAATTTTGGATTGGAGATGCTTAATGTGATTCTGGAGAGTTTACAGTCTAACCAGACACCTAGGTATTTGTAGTTGTCCACGTATTCTAAATCAGAGCCGTCCAGAGTAGTGATGCTGGACGGGGAAGCAGGTGCGGGCAGTGATCGGTTGAAGAGCATGCATTTAGTTGTACTTGCATTTAAGAGCAGTTGGAGGCCATGGAAGGAGAGTTGTATGGCATTGAAGCTCGTCTGGAGGTGTCCAAAGAAGGGCCAGAAGTATACAGAATGGTATTGTCTGCGTAGAGGTGTATCAGAGAATCACCAGCAGCAAGAGCAACAACATCGATGTATACAGAGAAGATAGTCGGCCCTTCTGCTGTGTGCAAAATATTGGGGTAACAAAAAAAGGTTTAAAGGGTTACGGTTAATGGAAGGGTTAGCTAACATGCTAAGTGCACTGAACAAAAATATAAATGCAACATGCAACAATTTCATAGATTTAAAACAGAGTTGCAGTTCATATAGGGAAATCAGTCCATTTAAATTAATTCATTAGGCTATGAATTTCACATGACTGGGAATACAAATATACATCTGTCGGTCACAGATAACCTTTAAAAAAAGAGCAGTGGATCAGAAAACCAGTCAATATCTGGTATGACGACCATTTGCCTCAAGCAGCGCAACATCTCCTTCGCATAGATTTGATTGTGGCCTGTGGAATGTTGTCCCGCTCTTCAATGGTTGTGTGAATTTGCTGCATATTGGCAAGAACTGGAACACGCTGTCGTACATGTCGTACCAGAGCATCCCAAACATGCACAATGGCTGACATGTCTGATGATTATGCAGGCCATGCAAGAACTGGGACATTTTCAGCTTGAGGGAATTGTGTACAGATCCTTGCAATATGTGGCCGTGCATTATCATGCTGAAATATCAGGTTATATTCTTCCTGTTTGGCCCTGTCCGGGGGTGTCCTCGGATGGGGCCACAGTGTCTCCTGACCCCTCCTGTCTCAGCCTCCAGTATTTATGCTGCAGTAGTTTATGTGTCGGGGGGCTAGGGTCAGTTTGTTATATCTGGAGTACTTCTCCTGTCCTATTCGGTGTCCTGTGTGAATTTAAGTGTGCTCTCTCTAATTCTCTCTTTCCCTCTTTCTTTCTCTCTCTCAGAGGACCTGAGCCCTAGGACCATGCCTCAGGACTACCTGACATGATAACTCCTTGCTGTCCCCAGTCCACCTGACCGTGCTGCTGCTCCAGTTTCAACTGTTCTGCCTTATTATTATTGGACCATGCTGGTCATTTATGAACATTTGAACATCTTGGCCATGTTCTGTTATAATCTCCACCCGGCACAGCCAGAAGAGGACTGGCCACCCCACATAGCCTGGTTCCTCTCTAGGTTTCTTCCTAGGTTTTGGCCTTTCTAAGGAGTTTTTCCTAGCCACCGTGCTTCTACACCTGCATTGCTTGCTGTTTGGGGTTTTAGGCTGGGTTTCTGTACAGCACTTTGAGATATCAGCTGATGTACAAAGGGCTATATAAATACATTTGATTTGATGATTTGATTTGATGGCAGCAGATGAATGGCATGACAATGGCCCTCAGGATCTCTGCATTCAAATTGCCATCGATAAAATACAATTGTGCTGGTTGTCCGTAGCTTATGCCTGCCCATACAATAACCCCACCACAACCATGAGGCACTCTGTTCACAAACTTAATTAATTCCCTAGTTCTTCTTGTTGCCATCAATAAGCTTGTTGCACCTTCATACTGGCAACTTGGCCCACTTTTCAGTAGCAGCTGCTCTAATTATTCAATGTTTGCGGGGTGCCCACCACCAGCTGCTGTTTTCAGATCTCGCCATAGGTTTTGGATGTGATTCACATCTGCACTATCCAGAACATAATATAAAATATATTTTCCTCCTTTATTATTTTCCCTAACCTTACCACCCCTCCCCTAATTGGAGTAAACTAATGGACAACAATACTTAGGCTTCTACTTTCAGCTTATACAGTGCACTCGGAAAGTATTCAGCCCCCTGACTTTTTCCACATTTTGTTAGGTTACAGCCTTTATTCTAAAATGTATTACATTTTTTTTAAATTGACTCACCAATCTATGAGAGGTTAGAAAAATTATCTAGATCCTCTATGAGGCTGTGCAGGGATCCAAATTGCAGATTTAAAAGAAAACATGAATCGTCAGCGCACAATAACACCTTTGTTCTTAAGCCCTGGAGTTCTAGCCCCTTGATATTATTGTTGGATCTAAAAATAGCTAACATTTCGATGGCCATAATAAATAGATATGCCGATTGTGGACAACCTTGTTTACTCCCCTTGACCATTTAATACTTTCTGAGAAGAAGACATTATTTACTATTTTACACCTGGGGTTATTATACATAACCTTAACCCATTGTATAAGAGATTATCCAAAATTCAAATAGCCCAGTCATTTATACACTGCTCAAAAAAAATAAAGGGAACACTTAAACAACACAATGTAACTCCAAGTCAATCACACTTCTGTGAAATCAAACTGTCCACTTAGGACAGTTTTATTGATTGACAATACATTTCACATGCTGTTGTGCAAATGGAATAGACAACAGGTGGAAATTATAGGCAATTAGCAAGACACCCCCAATAAAGGAGTGGTTCTGCAGGTGGTGACCACAGACCACTTCTCAGTTCCTATGCTTCCTGGCTGATGTTTTGGTCACTTTTGAATGATGGCAGTGCTTTCACTCTAGTGGTAGCATGAGACGGAGTCTACAACCCACACAAGTGGCTCAGGTAGTGCAGCTCATCCAGGATGGCACATCAATGCGAGCTGTGGCAAGAAGGTTTGCTGTGTCTGTCATCGTAGTGTCCAGAACATGGAGGCGCTACCAGGAGACAGGCCAGTACATCAGGAGATGTGGAGGATGCCGTAGGAGGGCAACAACCCAGCAGCAGGACCGCTACCTCCACCTTTGTGCAAGGAGGAGCAGGAGGACCATTGCCAGAGCCCTGCAAAATGACCTCCAGCAGGCCACAAATGTGCATGTGTCTGCTCAAACGGTCAGAAACAGACTCCATGAGGGTGGTATGAGGGCCCGACGTCCACAGGTGGGGGTTGTGCTTACAGCCCAACACTGTGCAGGACGTTTGGCATTTGCGCCCAAGATGTGCTCTTCACAGATGAAAGCAGGTTCACACTGAGCACATGCGACAGACGTGACAGAGTCTGGAGACGCCATGGAGAACGTTCTGCTGCCTGCAACATCCTACTGCATGACCGGTTTTGCGGTGGGTCAGTCATGGTGTGGGGTGGCATTTCTTTGGGGGGCCGCACAGCCCTCCATGTACTCGCCAGAGGTAGCCTGACTGCCATTAGGTACCGAGATGAGATCCTCAGACCCCTTGTGAGACCATATGCTGGTGCGGTTGGCCCTGGGTTCCTCCTAATGCAAGACAATGCTAGACCTCATGTGGCTGGAGTGTGTCAGCAGTTCCTGCAAGAGGAAGGCATTGATGCTATGGACTGTCCCGCCCGTTCCCCAGACCTGAATCCAATTAAGCACATCTGGGACATCATGTCTCGCTCCATCCACCAACGCCACGTTGCACCACAGACTGTCCAGGAGTTGGCAGGAGCATGCCCAGGCGTTGTAGGGAGGTCATACAGGCACGTGGAGGCCACACACACTACCGAGCCTCATTTTGACTTGTTTTAAGGACATTGCATCAAAGTTGGATCAGCCTGTAGTGTGGTTTTCCACTTTAATTTTGAGTGTGACTCCAAATCCAGACCTCCATGGGTTGATAAATTTGATTTCCATTGATAATTTTTGCGTGATTTTTTTTGTCAGCACTTTCAACTATGTAAAGAAAAAAGTATTTAATAAGAATATTTCATTCATTCAGATCTAGGATGTGTTATTTTAGTGTTCCCTTTATTTTTTTGAGCAGTGTATATACAGTGCATTCGGAAAGTATTCAGACCCCTTCACTTTTTCCAAAATTTGTTACGTTAGCCTTATTCTAAAATGTTTTAAATTGTTTTCCCCCTCATCAGTCTATACACAATATCCCATAATGACAAAGCAAAAACTAAAAGCTAATTTATAAAAATAAAAAATATCACATTTACCCCGATGTGTGAATGCTTATACATTTTGGCTGTTTAAGAAGGCATGCCAAATTAAGCAGGAATGGGAAGATTTGATTAACCAATATCTACTCCTAGCTGATGGAACTCAGATAACCCCCAACACCCACACACGCTGGTTTCCCGTTGTGACCCACATTCCCAAGCACCTCTATGCAGCCAGACCGTTCAATTAGTCTGTGCCGTCAGGACCACAATAAGATGCTCCCTCTCTGATTGTCCAAGTGTGACTCCCTCCCCATTGGTTACTGCAGCCAGTGTTGCCAGCACTGCTACTACCTGGGTGGGGTACTCCACCAGAATTCCCTCCAGCTAGGTACGAGGTTGTCAAGGTTCTCATTAGCAGCTTTGAGAAAATTATTGTATATTATGCTCACTCATCAGTTGGCTTTGTGCTTTTGGACCTACCCTGCCAGGCAGGCTCAGACTTTTGAGGGGACGGTGCTGCTTTAGTGGGTCTCTGACCTCGTTCACCTTTTTGTCATGGATGCCTAGGCTACTTGCAGTAAGCATATAAAATGGATAAGGACTTCTCCTTAGTGGGTGGGTTGCTCAGGTGGGTGTCTAGGATATAGGGTTGGCACCATTCCATCATGATAGGAAAAAATAAACAAACTAGATACTTTTATGTTAAAATGTATATCCTATATTTGCGCAAAAGTGAAGACTCGCTCTGTCAGCACTCCTGCTCGCAGACACACATGGGCTCTGGCATTTGCAACCATTTTCCTTACTCACTCACTTAAATCATCACATAAAACACACAGCTACCCCATCTTCCAACACACCCGCACTCCCCTCACATATACACACGTACATACCCACATACTATGCCTTTTATGTCCTCTTGTTTTATTTCTACCTTGTTGATTCCTGCCTCGTTTTGGGCTTTGGGTACTTTTTGTGTTCCAGTTCCTTGTATTTGGGGATGTATTATTTCATGAATTGTCCTATCTATTTATAAATATTATACTTAAAAATGTAATACAAATTATTTTACAACATTCCCTAACTTAAATAGTGTATTTGTGACCGACCGCCTCGATTCGGTCTTAAGTCGCTAATTTTAAAATAGTGTTTTTTACATTGGATAAAAGTAGAGACTAGAAAATGGTATATCATCCACAGTAGTTGAGGAACAAGGGGAAAGTAATTCTGCTTTGAAAGTTGATAAACTTGTGTCACAAGAATTTTCAATCACAATGATAATAACTAACAATCAATAAACTTTGACCAATCCCCAAAGTTTGTAAGACCCTGGGTTTAATAATAATTAGACAAAGACTCAGCTTATGCAAAAGGCTCATACAGTTTATTCACAAGAACATTCTGAAGTCCACAATGCAATGACATCCATTTTGTAACTTGCTCCCCACTTACGCACATACCTCCACACAAACAGTAGATATCATACACACGAACAGTAGGTGAGTTGTATCCTTCCCCAGAGTTCTCACTACTGTTTATCACTACCCAGGTAACAGTTCCATTCCCCTGAGATTAGAGGAAACTTGAGAAGGACTCCCAGTCCTATCATAAGCTTCTCAGAGTTCTAGCCAGTTCGTGTCAAACACAGTTGAATTGTTCTCTGTATTTTCTTGAGCACACACATAGACACACATTTCTCTCCCTCACAGATCTCTTCTGAACCTTGTTGGACTTATGTTTAACCTTTTTGGGATAGGGGGCAGCATTTTCACTTTTGGATGAATAGCGTGCCCAGAGTGAACTGCCTCCTACTCTATCCCAGATGCTAATATATGCATATTATTATTAGTATTGTATAGAAAACACTCAAGTTTCTAAAGCTGTTTGAATGATGTCTGTGAGTATAACAGAAGTCATATGGCAGGTGAAAACCTGAGAAAAATCCAACCAGGAAGTGGAACATCTGAGGTTTATAGTTTTTCAAAGCTTGGCCTCCTGAATACACATTGAAATATGGATGAGGTTGCACTTCCTAGGGCTTCCACTAGATGTCAACCGTCTTTAGAAACTGGTTTGAGGATTCTACTATAAAGGAGGCGCTCATGAGACCTCTTTGAGTCAGTGGTCTGGCAGAGAGCCTTGGTCTCATGACGCGCGCTCCCAACAGAGTTACTTCTCATTCCAGTGCTTTTCTGAAGACAAAGGAATTCTCCGGTTGGAACATGTTTTATATTTTATGTTAAAAACATCCTAAAGATTGATTCCATGCATCATTTGACATGTTTCTAAAGGACTGTAACGGAACTTTTTGAGTTTTTGTCTGGATGAAGTGCCTGCTCCTCATGAAGATGGATTACTGGGCTGAACATGCTCACAACAAGTGGCTATTTGGACATAAATGATGGAACTCAAATCAGTCATTTATTGTCGAACTGGGATTCCTTCGAGTGCCTTCTGATGAAGATCATCAAAGGTAAGTGAATATTTATGGTGTTGTTTCTAACTTTGTTGATTCCAAAATGGTGGATATTCCTCTGGCTGTTTTGGGTTCGGAGCACCGTTCTCAGATTATGCTTTTTCCGTAAAGTTATTTTGAAATCTGACACAGCAGTTGCATTAAGGAGAAGTCTATCTTTAATTATGTGAATAACACTTGTATCTTTTATCAATGTTTATTATGAGTATTTCTGCAAAATCACCGTTTTGGAATCAAAACGTTACTGCACGTAAGGCGCCAATGTAAACTGAGATTTTTGGATATAAATATGCACATTATCAAACAAAACATACATATTGTGTAACATAATGTCCTATGAGTGTCATCTGAAGAAGATCAAAGGTTAGTGATTAATTTTATCTATATTTCTGCTTTTTGTGACTCCTATCTTTGGCTGGAAAAATGGCTGTGTGTTTTTGTGACTTGGCTCTGACCTAACATAATCATATGTTGTGCTTTAGCTGTAAAGCATTTTTAAATCGGACACGATGGGTAAATTAACTTCTTATGGCTGGGGGGCAGTATTGAGTAGCTTGGATGAATAAGTTGCCCAAAGTAAACGGCCTACTCCTCAGTCTCAGTTGCAAATGTATGTATATTATTAGTAGTGTTGGATAGAAAACACTCTAAAGTTTCTAAAACTGTTTGAATGATGTCTGTGAGTATAACAGAACTCATATGGTAAGCAAAATCCGGAGGAGAAATCAAAACAGGAAGTGGGAAATCTGAGCTTTGGATGTATAGAGTCCCCAATGAAATCCCCTTGAGATATTAATGATGTTGCACTGCCTAGGGGTTCCACTAGATGTCAACCATCAATATAAATTATAATGAGACTTCTATGGTATTGTGGGAGTGAATGATAACAGAATCAGTCAGGTGTCTGGCAGTCAGCCATTTTCTGATCATGCTTGTTCCTCATGGTAGTCACTTGCGTTTCTTGGCTCATGAAGACAAGAAGGAATAGTCCGGTTGGAACTTTATTGAAGGTATATGTTAAAACCATCCTAATGATTGATACTGTACATAGTTTGAAATGTTTCATCGACCTGTAATATAACTTTTTGAGGTTTTCGTCCGATGTAACACTGACCAGAATGAGCGTTTGGATATGTATACCAAACGCGCTAACAAAAGAAGATAAGGAAACACTTATCTCCCTCACTAGCTTTAAGCACCAACTGTCAGAGCAGCTCACAGATTACTGCACCTGTACATAGCCCACCTATACTTTAGCCCAAACAACTACCTCTTTCCCAACTGTATTTAATTAATTAATTTATTTTGCTCCTTTGCACCCCATTATTTTTATTTCTACTTTGCACATTCTTCCATTGCAAAACTACCATTCCAGTGTTTTACTTGCTATATTGTATTTACTTTGCCACCATGGCCTTTTTGCCTTTACCTCCCTTCTCACCTCATTTGCTCACATTGTATATAGACTTGTTTATACTGTATTATTGACTGTATGTTTGTTTTACTCCATGTGTAACTCTGTGTCGTATCTGTCGAACTGCTTTGCTTTATCTTGGCCAGGTCGCAATTGTAAATGAGAACTTGTTCTCAACTTGCCTACCTGGTTAAATAAAGGTAAAATAAAATAACTAAATAAAAGGTATTTGGACATAAATAACGGACATTTTCGAACAAAACAAACATTTATTGTGGACCTGGGATTCCTGGAGTGCTTTCTGATGTAGAACATCAAAGGTAAGGGAATATATATCATGTAACTTCTTGTTTATGTTGACGTCAACATGGTGGCTATTGTGACTAATGTTTCTGAGCACCGTCCTCAGATTATTGCATGGCTGGCTTATTCCGTAAAGTTTTTTAAAAATCAGACACAGTGGTTGCATTAAGGAGAGGTATATCTATAATTCCATGTGTATAACTTGTATTATCATCTACATGATAATTGCTGGTACGAGCCCACCCTACATCAGTTATAGGTGCTGTGAAGAATTTTCTCCTGTACTTCCAAACCTAAGTCAGTCACATTAACGATTACCTTTCAGCCATTAAAATCATCTAAGCTCTCAGTGCAATTCTTGTATCTATAACACTGGTACTCATCAGGAGTTAAAGTGAACCGAGGTGGGTTGGCCGAGTACTTCAATCTGGCCAACCCAATCCCTGTAAAGTTATTTACTTTCCTAGGGAATTGTTTAATGTTTACCTTAAATCATACATCTTGATTTTCTTTGACTCCTTATTCTGTAAGTCACTCATCAGTGTATTATATAGTTTATCTATTACTTCTTATCAATGACAACGGCGTCATATAATTAGTACCGGAAGGTGGTGGATCTGGATGTATCAGAAAGGTTACCAAGACTATGATGCAGCTCAGAGTCCCTACTCTTCCTCAAAACCGGCAACCCTCTCCTGCCCTTAGTCGGTCTGCTAGGTACCACCCCATACTCACACCTCTAGGAGCACACACACAGTGATGAACGGTCGGGATAGGGAATCTTCGTTAAAGAGGTAACCCCCAGACCCTGTTGGTACTCGGTTCTTCTCCTAACTTTGTGTGTGATCAGCAGTGCTTGTATGTGTACATACCTTTTTGCAGTGGGTAACGTGGACCCATGTGACCCTCTCAGCTATTCTAATGGCAAAGGCGGTGGTTTAACAGAACCTGGTATGGGCATTCCCAACGGGGCTGCTTCCAGTCTATTCTCCTCAGGGACTGGATCCACACCCAGTCTCCTGGTTGGATTGGGTGAATCACCTTCTCCTGTAATTCACCTGTTGGACACAAAATCTTGGACATACGGGTTTGGTTAACAAACAAACAGTCTTCTCATGTTTTTCTGCTAGTATATCTTCAACTTCTATGTCTACCTGTTCTGGTCTCCCTAACCCTGGCATTCTATTTGTTCTACCAGATTATATAGTGGATCACATTTTAGCTAAAGAAATAGATCCTAGTAAACCCACTCTAGGGATAATATCTTGACCTAATATTTTAGCTACCGTAATCGTGTCCACCAAGTAAGTTGGGAACGCTTCTACCCATTTAATATACTTATCTATTATTGTTAAACACCCCTTCTTTCCCTCACTTCGGAATAGTTCAATGAAGTCCATTTCCAAATGTTGGAGTGGATATTCTACCAATTTTTTAAAAAGTAGTTATCCTCTAGGCTACTAAGTCTTTCCTAACCTGCAGTGTTTCCTAACCTGCTCTACCACCTGGTGTTTCCTAACCTGCTCTACCACCTGGTGTTTCCTAACCTGCTCTACCATCCTACCTCCCTGTTAGCACATGGTTATGCCCATGTGTCAATTCTGCTGCATATCTAAAAAGTGTCTTTGGTAAGATTAGTCAATTATCCTTAGTTCAGACCTCATCTAGTAGGATTTCCCCTTTCACTTTCCACATGTCCAATTCTCCCTGGGGCGTTCGTTCTTGGCTATCCTGTAACAATTCTCTGTCAAGTGTCTTATCTACTTTTAAGATTTATCTGTGCTGCTTTGTATGATTTTAAATGCATATGTGCAAATAGTAACCTCTCTCTCCTTTCTTATTTCGCAGGTTCTAGTCAATGCTACTATTTCGGCCTGCTGTGCAGAATAATTTCTGGGCAATGGTTCAGTGTCTAACACCTTAGTTCCTGAAACCAACTAAGCTTTCATTCCCCTTTTAGTTAGGATAACAACAACTTTCAACAAAATCATCATATCTCTTCCTAGCGAATTTACTAACCATCCACTTAAAATAAAATACCTGCCTCCCTCCTAACTTTTCATATTTTTAAAACCAATGGAGCTAACAGTCTCTCCATGAATTAATATCCTAAAGCTAAGCGAATCAAATTCTCTCCCCCTTTTATTCTTATTCTGTCTTGTCTGTCTGTCACGGTATTATTTCTGTCCCCCATTTCTCGGGAGAGCCTTACACTCTGCCATCTAATCCTGTTTATAATTTAACTATGCTGGTCTCCACTCAGTAACTTATCTACCCATTCTGTCACTTCTATCTTCTCTCCTTCTGCTACTCCCAAACCATCAAGGTCTCAGCAGTGCGGGGGAGGGCTTCTCTGTCTGCCCTTCTTTCTATCTGTCTGTCACTCTTTCTTATAACAGTTAGTATCAAATATGGGTTCTGTTTCCAAATATTGACTACATTCTCACTGTCTCCCTGTCTGCACTCATGGATTTTTAGAAAAATCAACATGTCTATGGTAGTAATCTCTAAGATTATTACCTAGTTGATCAAGTTTATCTCGATACTCTCAATGATCCTGAATCACCACAGATGTCATATCCCTGTCCTGTTGGCTTAGAATATGTCCTAAATACTGTGAGGTTCTGTGTTATACACTAGAGCCTGTTACCATATCATATGTGATGGAATACTATTTGCTGTTGGCTTGTGTGAGTGCATGTGTAATGCAACATAGCTGACTTGAAACATTGTTAACAGTTTCAGGGCCATGGGCCTTTCTCATGATGGAAAAATACAGAATAACATGAAGACAGGAACTGTGCAATGAGTTGTGGGGGCACATTCAGAACGTAGTGTTGTGAGAACAAACGGTCTTTTGTTAGATAACAGGAGCCAGGTGTGTGATAACTGTATTGAGCATGGGCACATAGATATTCTACACAACTACAACGACTGACCGCTGAAGCGCCTAGGGGGCTGGGACCAGCTCGGGCGCCAACAATCAACAATAGGCTGAGTGAGTTTAAACCACGCCCAGTCTCTACTCTGACAGGCCGGCTCGGAAGCAGGAACTACTTCTGTCAGAGTATATTATAATAATTTTGTCAGGAACAAGTCAGTTTTCTGTTTCCCCTTCGAGGTGTGACAGAGAGCCCGTATATACGAAAATTGCATTTACCATTTATTGCTTAGCTAATAAAAAAAAACATAGTATACAATCGGTGACTCAGTGTCATACTTGTTCTGATACCAGATTCAAATTGACGCAACCCTAACAATACTTAACATGTCTACCATTATTAAACGTATTCTTGCTAACTTTATAACCGTATTCAACAACAACCTATAATAATACTATTATATCAATTTCACAGCCTTGTTGTGTTAAATTTCTTACACTGCTTACAACAACAGCTGACTACCTAAGGGAAAATAAACTTTGCTAGATTACTAAACATTACTAAACTTCTTGCGTCGAGCAATCCCGTATCCGGGAGCGTAATCATAGCCTCAAGCTCATTACCATAACGCAACGTTAACTATTCATGAAAATCGCAAATTAAATGAAAGAAATATATTCACTCACAAGCTTAGCCTTTTGTTAACAACACTGTCATCTCAGATTTTCAAAATATGCTTTTCAACCATAGCTACACAAGCATTTGTAAGAGTATTGATAGCTAGCATAGCATTAAGCCTAGCATTCAGCAGGCAACATTTTCACAAAAACAAGAAAAGCATTCAATTTATTTACATTCATTTACCTTTGAAGAACTTCAGATGTTTTCAATGAGGAGACTCTCAGTTAGATAGCAAATGTTCAGTTTTTCTAAAAATATTATTTGTGTAGGAGAAATCGCTCCGTTTTGTTCATCACGTTTGGTTAAGAAAAAAAAACGAAAATTCAGTCATTACAACACCAAACTTTTTTCCAAATTAACTCCATAATATCGACAGAAACATGGCAAACGTTGTTTAGAATCAATCCTCAAGGTGTTTTTCACATATCTATTCGATGATAAATCATTTGTGGCAGTTGGGTTTCTCCTCGGAAGCAAATGGAAAAATACACGCAACTGGAGATTATGCAATAATTGCGATGGAGGACACCAAGCAAGCACCTGGTAGATGTTTGTAAAAGGGTCAATCTTCCAATGATATGCCTACAAATACGCCACAATGCTGCAGACACCTTGGGGAAACGACAGAAAGTGTTATATGGCTGTGAATGCGCCGGGAATGAGCCTGCCCTTTCTATCGTTTCTCCAAGGTGTCTGCAGCATTGTGACGTATTTGTAGGCATATCATTGGAAGATTGGCCATAAGAGACTACATTTACCAGGGGTCCGCCCGGTGTCCTTTGTCTAAAGTGATTGAGAGGAGAGAGGAGGCTTTCAACGAACGATATATCATGAAGAGATATGTGAAAAACACCTTGAGGATTGATTCTAAACAACGTTTACCATGTTTCAGTCGATATTATGGAGTTAATTTGGAAAAAAGTTCGGCGTTTTGAAGACTGAATTTCGTTTTTTTTTGGCGTCAAACGTGACGCACCAAACGGAGCAATTTCTCCTAAACAAATAATCTTTCAGGAAAAACTGAGCATTTGCTATCTAACTGAGAGTCTCCTCATTGAAAACATCTGAAGTTCTTCAAAGGTAATGATTTTATTTGAATGATTTTCTGTTTTTTGTGAAAATGTTGCCTGCTGATGCTAATGCTAAATGCTACGCTAGCTGCGCTAGCTGTTACACAAATGCTTGTTTTGCTATGGTTGAGAAGCATATTTTGAAAATCTAAGATGACAGTGTTGTTAACAAAAGGCTAAGCTTGAGAGCTAGCATATTAATTTCATTTCATTTGCGATTTTCATGAATAGTTACAGCTTGAGGCTGTATTCACGATCCCGGATCCGGGATGGCTCGACGCAAGAAGTTAAGGCTGCTTGGTCCCATTAATGGGATCGATATGTGTAACGGTTTTCTAGTGGTGATGAAGGAGAGTCGGACCAAACTGCAGCGTGTCGATTGAGATTCATGTTTAATCAAACAAAGAAACACGAACACTACACAAAACAATAAACGTAATCGAAACCGAAACAGCCTATCTAGTGCAAACTAACCGAGAGTACACATAGGACACTAAGGACAATCACCCACGACAAACTCAAAGAATATGGCTGCCTAAATATGGTTCCCAATCAGAGACAACGATAAGCACCTGCCTCTGATTGAGAACCACTCCAGACAGCCATAGACTTTGCTAGATAACCCACTAAGCTACAATCCCAATACCACCACCAAAACCCCAAGACAAACACACCACAATTACAAAAACCCCATGCCACACCCTGGCCTGACCAAATACATAAAGATAAACACAAAATACTTTGACCAGGGCGTGACAGAACCCCCCCCTAAGGTGCGGACTCCCGAACGCACAACCTAAACTTGTAGGGGAGGGTCTGGGTGGGCATCTGTCCGCGGTGGCGGCTCTGGCCCTGGACATGGACCCCACTCCATAATTGTCTTAGTCCACCTCCTTAGTGTCCCTTGAGTGGCGACCCTCGCCGCTAACCTTGGCCTAGTAGTCCTCACCCAGAACCCCACTGGACTGAGGAGCAGATCGGGACTGAAGGACAGCTCGGGACTGAGGCAGCTCGGGACTGAGGGGAAGCTCGGGAGTGAGAGAAAGCTCAGGAGTGAGAGGAAGCTCAGGAGTGAGAGGAAGCTCAGGAGTGAGAGGAAGCTCAGGAGTGAGAGGAAGCTCAGGAGTGAGAGGAAGCTCAGGAGTGAGAGGAAGCTCAGGCAGGTAGATAGATCTACAGATCCTGGCTGGCTGGTGGTTTCAGCAGATCCTGGCTGACTGGCAGATCCTGGCTGACTGGCAGATCTGGAAGAGTCTGGTTGACTGGCAGATCTGGAAGAGTCTGGTCGACTGGCAGATCTGGAAGAGTCTGGTGACTGGCAGATCTGGAAGAGTCTGGCTGACTGGCAGATCTGGAAGAGTCTGGCTGACTGGCAGATCTGGAAGAGTCTGGTCGACTGGCAGATCTGGAAGAGTCTGGTCGACTGGCAGATCTGGAAGAGTCTGGTCGACTGGCAGATCTGGAAGAGTCTGGTCGACTGGCAGATCTGGAAGAGTCTGGTCGACTGGCAGATCTGGAAGAGTCTGGTCGACTGGCAGATCTGGAAGAGTCTGGTCGACTGGCAGATCTGGAAGAGTCTGGTCGACTGGCAGATCTGGAAGAGTCTGGTTGACTGGCAGATCTGGAAGAGTCTGGTTGACTGGCAGATCTGGAAGAGTCTGGTTGACTGGCAGATCTGGAAGAGTCTGGCTGACTGGCAGATCTGGCGGCGCTGGGCAGCCTGGCGGCGCTGGGCAGCCTGGCGATGCTGGGCAGACTGGCGGCACTGGGCAGACTGGCGGCGCTGGGCAGACTGGCGATGCTGGGCAGACTGACGACGCTGGGCATACTGGCGGTGCTGGGCAGACTGGCGGTGCTGGGCAGACTGGCGATGCTGGGCAGACTGACGGCGCTGGGCAGACTGGCGACGCTGGGCAGACTGGGGGCACTGGCGGCGCTGGGCAGACTGGCGGCACTAGCTGCTCCATATAGGCTGACAGCTCTGGCGGCTTCTTACAGACTGACCGCTCTGGCGGCTCCGTGCTGACTGGCAGCTCCTTGCAGACTGGCAGCTCCTT
The DNA here is from genome assembly GCF_018296145.1 of Oncorhynchus tshawytscha. NCBI lineage: Eukaryota > Metazoa > Chordata > Actinopteri > Salmoniformes > Salmonidae > Oncorhynchus > Oncorhynchus tshawytscha. The sequence goes on along the minus strand of NC_056437.1, from coordinate 28,475,047 downwards.
ACAGACTGACAGCTCCTTGCAGACTGACAGCTCCTTGCAGACTGACAGCTCCTTGCAGACTGACAGCTCCTTGCAGACTGGCAGCTCCTTGCAGACTGGCAGCTCCATGCAGACTGGCTGCTCTATGCAGACTGACAGCTCTGGCTGCTTCATGCAGACTGACAGCTCTGGCTGCTTCATGCAGACTGACAGCTCTGGCTGCTTCATGCAGACTGGCAGCTCTGGCTGCGCTGAACAGGCGGGAGACTCCTGCAGCGCTGTGTCGGAGGAAGGCTCCGGCAGCGCTGGAGATGAGGAAAGCTCTAACAGCGCTAGATAGGCGGGAGACTCCGGCAGCGCAGGAGAGGAGAAAGGCTCCGACAGCGCTGGAGAGGCGAGGCGCACTGTAGGCCTGATGCGTGGTGCTGGTACTGGTGGTACTGGACCGAGGACACGCACAGGAAGCCTGGTGCGGGAAGCTGCTACCGGAGGGCTGGGGTGTGGAGGTGGTACTGGATAGACCGGACCGTGCAGGCGCACTGGAGCTCTTGAGCACCGAGCCTGCCCAACCTTACCTGGTTGAATGCTCTCAGTTGCCCTGCCAGTGCGGCGAGGTGGAATAGCCCGCACTGGGCTATGCAGGCGAACCGGAGACACCGAGCGCAAGGCTGGTGCCATGTAAGCCGGCCCAAGGAGACGCACTGGGGACCAGATGCGTAGAGCTGGCTTCATGGCATTTGGCTCGACGCTCAATCTAGCCCGGCCGATACGCGGAGCTGGAATATACCGAACCGGGCTGTGCACCCGCACTGGAGACACCGTGCGCTCCACAGCATAACACGGTGCCTGCCCGGTCTCTCAGCCCCCGGTAAGCACAGGGAGTTTGCGCAGGTCTCCTACCTGGCATAGCCATACTCCCTGTAAGCCCCCCCCCCAAGAAATTTTTGGGGCTGACTCTCGGGCTGCCATCCACTCTGCCGTGCTAGCTCCTCATAATGCCGCCTCTCTGCTTTTGCTGCCTCCAGCTCGGCTTTGGGGCGACAATAATCTCCAGGCTGATTCCAGGGTCCTTTATCGTCCAATTCCTCCTCCCATGTCCATTTCTCCAGGTGGTGCAACCTCTCCCACTGTAGCTGCTGCTGCTCCTGCTGCTGCTGCCTCTGTTGCCTCTTCTCCTGTTGCACCTTTGGGCGGCTACACTCCCCTGGTTTAGCCCAGGGTCCTCTCCCGTCGAGGATTTCCTCCCATGTCCAGAAATCCTTATTTAGCATCTCCTTTTTCGGCTTCTCCTGCCTGTTGACACGCCGCTTGGTCCGTTGGTGGTGGGTGATTCTGTAACGGTTTTCTAGTGGTGATGAAGGAGAGTCGGACCAAACTGCAGCGTGTCGATTGAGATTCATGTTTAATCAAACAAAGAAACACGAACACTACACAAAACAATAAACATAATCGAAACCGAAACAGCCTATCTAGTGCAAACTAACCGAGAGTACACATAGGACACTAAGGACAATCACCCACGACAAACTCAAAGAATATGGCTGCCTAAATATGGTTCCCAATCAGAGACAACGATAAGCACCTGCCTCTGATTGAGAACCACTCCAGACAGCCATAGACTTTGCTAGATAACCCACTAAGCTACAATCCCAATACCACCACCAAAACCCCAAGACAAACACACCACAATTACAAAAACCCCATGCCACACCCTGGCCTGACCAAATACATAAAGATAAACACAAAATACTTTGACCAGGGCGTGACAATATGACAACAGCCAGTGAAAGTGCGGGGCACCAAATTCAAAACAACAGAAATCTCATAATTAAAATTCCTCAACATACATGTATTTTATACCGTTTTAAAGGTAATCTTGTTGTTAATCCCACCAGTGTCTGATTTCAAACAGGCTTTACAGCGAAAGCACCACAAACGATTATGCTAGGTGACCACCAACTCACAGAAAAACCCATCCATTTTTCCAGCCAAAGAGAGGAGTCACAAAAAGCACAAATAGAGAAAATGAATCACTAACACCATAGCTCGTCATGTTACACAATACATGTATGTTTTGTTCAATAAAGTGCATATTTATATTAAAAAATCTCAGTATACATTGCCGCGTTACGTTCACTAGTTCCAAAAACATCCGGTGATATTGCAGAGAGCCACATCATTTTACAGAAATACTCATAAATGTCGATGAAAATACAATTCTTAGACATAGAAATATAGATATACTTCTCCTTAATGCAACCGCTGTGTCAGATTTCAAAAAAACTTTATGGAAAAAGCAAACCATGCAATCATTTGAGACGGCTCTCAGAATTTTTTACATTTTATCCGCCATGTTGGAGTCATCAGAAATCACATTATAAATATTCTCCTACCTTTGATGATCTTCATCAGAATGCACAAATGCTTGATTTGTTCGATAATGTCCGTTATTTATGAACACTGGAGATCTGGTGCGTAGCCTTGGCACCACTCTTCCAGGCTGAATGCCCACTCTAGCCTGGCACCTCCAGAGCGCAGGCACAGGTCGAACCGGGCTGTAGAGGAGCACTGGAGCTCTGCTGCTTAGCACTTGCACCGCTCCTCTTGGCTGCATGCCCATTTTAGCCCGGGACGTGTGGGGAGCTGGAACAGGCCGCACTGGGTTCTCCTTGCGAACTGGGGAAACCGTGCCTAGAGCCGGAGCAGGACTCACCGGGCTGTGGAAGCGCACTGGAGGTCTGGAGCGCCAAGCTGGCACAAGACATACAGGGCTGGGGAGGCGCACAGGCGGTCTGGTGCGTAGGGCTGGCACAGTCTTCACCAGACGGCTAGCAAGCACCTCAGGATGAGTATGGAGAGCTGACAGAGGTGACATCAACTCGAGGACACGCTCCATAGGGTGAATGTCGTGCCTCATGCACGAACACAGCAGCTCTCTCATAGCTCTCTCCTCCAATCTCCCCATCAACTCCTTCACTGTCTCTGCATCGCTCCCTTCGCTCACCTCCAATTTCACCCCAACTTGCTCTCGTTCCATCCTCGGCTCCGCCAACCGTCTCGTGTGACAACCCCCCAAAAATTATTGGGGCTGCCGCTCCTGGCCACGCTGCTTGGTCCTTTGGTTTTGGGAAGTTTTGTCATGGCTGTTTGAAGGAGAGGACCAAGGTGCAGTGTGGTGAGAGTACATTATCTTTTAATGATCAAAATGACGCCGACAAAACAATAAACAATACAAAAACAAACTGTGAAGCTCAAAGGTAAAATGCCATAAAGAAAGTCAACTTCCCACCAAGATAGGTTGGAAAAAAGGCGCCTAAGTGTGGTTCCCAATCAGAGACAACGATAGACGGCTGTCCCTGTTGAGAACCATACCCGGCCAAAACATAGAGATAGAAAATCATAGAAACACATCACATAGAAATGCCCACCCCAACTCACGCCCTGACCAAACCAAAATAGAGACATAAAAAGCATTTCCAAGGTCAGGGCGTGCGTGTTTCATAGTTCACAACCAATGTCTGTTCATTTGGGCGGGGCCACTGAGTGAACAGAGTTTACCTTCTGGAAACAATTCTCTCATTTAGAAGCTAAAATTATATTTAATATTTTCACAAATAGTTTCATATTTAAAATTTAAAATTGCACAACAATTCCATGTGAATCTGATAACTAGAATGTGTAGACTTTCCAATATACAGTTTGTCATCAGTAATATTCTTTAAGTGCAGCGTATAACCAGCCAGCTGCATGTTGATAGTTTTGTCGTTCAGCCACGACTCCGTGAAGCATAAGATATTACAGTTTTAAATGTCCCGTTGGTAGTTTAATCTTCCATGTATGTCATCTATTTTATTGTTGATTGCACGTTTGCTAGCAGAATGGAAGGAAGTGGGGGTTTATTGTATTGCCTACAAATTCTTAGAAGGCAGCCCGTCCTCTGTCCCCTTTTTCTCTGCCTCCTTTTCACGCAAATCATGAGGATCTGGGCCTGTTCCCGAGAAAGCAGTATATCGTTCCCGTCTGGCTCATCAGACTCATTGAAGGAAAAAAAGGATTCTGCCAGTCCATGGTGAGTAATCGCAGTCCTGATGTCCAGAAGTTATTTTTGGTCTTAAGAGGCAACATTATGTACAAAATAAATGTTAAAATGTGTTACAAGCAACGCAAATAAACAAACAAAAAACACCATCGGTTTGGGGCACGTAAGACATCTGCCTTCTTCTTCCAGTCTAATGTCCATTGCTCGTGTTTCTTGGACCAAGCAAGTCTCTTCTTCTTATTGATGTCCTTTAGTAGTGGTTTCTTTGCAGCAATTCGACCATGAAGGCCTGATTCATGCAGTCTCCTCTGAGCAGTTGATGTTGAGATCTGTTACCTGAACTCTGTGAAGCATTTAATTGGGCTGAAATCTGAGGTGCAGTTAACGCTAATGAACTTATCCTATGCAGCAGAAGTAACTCAGAGCTCTTCTTTTCCTGGAGTGGTCCTCATGAGAGACAGTTTCTTGATGGTTTTTGCGACTGCACTTGAAGAAACTTGAAGAAAAGATCTTGAAATGTTCCAGATCTTCATGTCTTAAAGTAATGATGGACTGCCATTTCTCTTTGCTTATTTGAGCTTTTCTTGTCATAATATGGACTTGGTCTTTTACCAAATAGGGCTATCTTCTGTATACCACCCTTACCTTGTCACAACACAACTGATTGACTCAAACACATCAAGAAGGAAAGAAATTCCACAAATGAACTTTTAACAAGGCACACTTGTTAATTGAAATGCATTCCAGGTGACTACCTCATGAAGCTGGTTGAGAGAATGCCAACAGTGTTATTTAATAGTTTTGATGTTTTCACTGTTATTCTACAATAAAATAAAGAAAACCCTGGAATGAGTAGGTGTTCCTGTGCTTACCGGGGGGCTAGAGAGACCAGGCAGGCACCGTGTTATGCTGTGGTGCGCACGGTGTCTCCAGTGCGGGTGCATAGCACGATGCGGTACATACCAGCTCCTCGTATCGGCCGGGCTAGAGTGGGCATCGAGCCAGGTAAGGTTGGGCAGGCTCGGTGCTCAAGAGCTCCAGTGCGCCTGCACGGTCCGGTCTATCCAGTACCACCTCCACGCACCAGCCCTCCGGTGGCAGCTCCCCGCACCAGGCTTCCTGTGCGTGTCCTCGGCCCAGTACCACCAGTTCCAGCACCACACAACAGGCCTTCAGTGCGCTTCGCCTGTCCAGCGCTGCCAGAGCCTTTCTCCTCTCCAGCGCTGCCGGAGCCTTCCTCCTCTACAGCGCTGCCGGAGTCTCCCGCCTGTTCAGCGCTGCCGGAGTCTCCCGCCTGTTCAGCGCTGCCAGAGCTGCCAGTCTGCATGGAGCAGCCAGAGCCGCCAGTCTGCATGGTGCAGCCAGAGCCGCCAGTCTGCATGGTGCAGCCAGAGCCGCCAGTCTGCATGGAGCAGCCAGAGCCGCCAGTCTGCATGGAGCAGCCAGAGCCGCCAGTCTGCATGGAGCAGCCAGAGCCGCCAGTCTGCATGGAGCAGCCAGAGCCGCCAGTCTGCATGGGGCAGCCAGAGCCGCCAGTCTGCATGGGGCAGCCAGAGCCGCCAGTCTGCATGGAGCAGCCAGAGCGTCCGGATCCGCCAGAGCCGCCAGTCAGCCAGGATTTGCCAGTCAGCCAGGATCTTCCAGATCCGCCAGTCAGCCAGGTTCCGCCAGTCAGCCAGGATCTGCCGGAACCACCAGCCAGCCAGGATCTGCCGGAACCACCAGCCAGCCAGGATCTGCCAGAACCACCAGCCAGCCAGGATCTGCCAGAGCCAACTACCTGCCAGTACTGAGCTTCCTCTCAGTACTGAGCTTCCTCTCAGTCCTGAGCTGCCCCTCGGTCCCGAGCTGCCCCTCGGTCCCGAGCTACCCGTCGGTCCCGAGCTACCTCAGTCCCGAGCTGCCCCTCAGTCCAGTGGGGTCCTTGGTGAGGGTTGCTAGGCCAAGGTCGGCGGCGAGGGTCGCCAATCTAAGGACGCGATTCAAGTGGACTAAGACTTTGTTGGAGTGGGGTCCACCTCCCGCGCCGGAGCCGCCACCGTGGACAGACGCCCACCCGGACCCTCCCCTATGGGTTTAGGTGTGCGGCCGGGAGTCCGCACCTTGGGGGAGGGGGGGGTTTCTGTCACGCCCTGGTCTTAGTATTTTTTTATTTTTTATTATTTTGGTCAGGCCAGGGTGTGACATGGGTTTATTATGTGGTGTGTTTTGTCTTGTTTTTTTTTTGTAGGTATTGGGATTGTGGTATAGTGGGGTTATCTAGAAAAGTCTATGGTTGCCTGAAGTGGTTCTCAATCAGAGGCAGGTGTTTATCGTTGTCTCTGATTGGGAACCATATTTAGGCAGCCATATTCTTTGAGTGTTTCGTGGGTGATTGTTCCTGTCTCTGTGTTTGTTTGCACCAGATAGGCTGTTTAGGTTTTCACGTTACGTTTCTTGTTTTGTATTGTTCGTGTTTATTCATTTATTAAACATGTATCAAAATTACCACGCTGCATTTTGGTCCGATCCCTGCTACACCTCCTCTTCAGAGGAGGAGGAAGAAGAGAACCGTAACACTTCATCAGGGAATCATTACAGTTTGACAACACAATTGAGACCTTAATAGAAGTCATTCTGATTGCCTGAAACACACCCCTAATAAAATTGTCTTGGTTTTGGGAACGCAGATATCCAGCCTGACAATCTCCAGATCATCTCTTAAATCCTATCTGGCGTTATAAGCAATGTCCGATCTTACAAAGGCACATATCCCCCCCACCGTTCCGATCCTAATAGAGTGATTGCCTATCTCAATTTCTGAGTCACAAACAGATGAATCCAACCATGTCTCTGTAAAACACAAGACACACACCTCTGATTTTTGAACCAACAGGCGTATCTCTTCAGTCATCGGTGGTACATGTAGGCTTCAGATGTTTAAGTGCACAACATGTAAACCTTTCTTCCCAAAGGCCTCACTGAATTTCCAATCCACTTGTAACTCGCCTCCCGCATCACTACCACCCTACCACTGCACCGTCTCCAGTGGTGCCTACCCCTCCCCAGGTGCTGCTCTGTCGTCCTCACCACTGTGTCCCGCGTCTCTCGCCTCTGCTGCGGACCATGGTGAACTCGCCATCCTAGTTAAGTCCTCTGGTCCCACTCCACATTCAATGCTCACACACCCCGCGGGTATAGCACATCGACAGCAAATGTATGTTTCATTGACCCCATGACCAAAGCTAGGATCGCTGCATTTTAGATTAATCAACTGCGCACATTCCAAACATACCAAACAACTATTGTCTTTGAAGAGTTGATGCAGTACTTTGAGTCGTTTTGCAATTTCCTTTGGGAACTGATCGTTCATGACTATTTGAACCATTATTGTATCTTTAAAGGATGCAAATTTGGCAACAATTGAGTGGTCGTATCGTTGTCTTCTTTGTCCAAAACAATATTTGCTTTTGAGTTTAATTTGCTCTACATGTCGCCTGGGATCTGCAGTGCTTTAACCAGTGCTTTAACCATGAATTCTTTCCCCACTCTCTCTCGATCTTCACCTTCATGGCTACACCTACTACAGAGTCCATGAACTGCCGTGGCTGAGCTCAAACTTAATCTGAGTACTATTATGGAAAAGCCACACGGACGGCAAGGACTGCGAGACACCTTGGTCCTTAATGACACTGTGCTGCCTGGCTGCCCCTGGACTCCTGAGACCAACTTTGCTTGCTCTCCCACTTTGACCACCTCCCTCCATTGATCACACAAGCCATGAACTTTCTGACCCTCCCATGACTTTCCATTTCATTAATTATGTTGTTGATTTTTAAATTGCTTGTCTTTTTTGTGTTGCTTTAAAGCTCTTTGAGATGATTTATGTAATGAATAGTGCTATAGAAGTTGAATAAATTATTATTATTAATATTATGTTTGACCTCTCTTGCCCCACAAGGGAAAACACAGTTATGTTTTACAAATGTCCTCTTGTGCTGAGTGAGGAAAATAGATATGGCTCTGTAAGACATTCCAATTAAGATGTATTATTGTTATTGACAGTTAGGTCCCCTGAGCTAGGGATAACATAACAAATGGTCTTTCACGTCAAATGGGCAGGGAAGGAGTAAAAACAGACCCCATCCTGTCCACTTTTCTAAACAATGTATCAAAATGAATGGCTCACAACATGATAGGCATCAACACAATAATCACTGAACAAAAATGTAACATGCAATTTCTAATCCTTTAATGTTGTTATTGGATCTGATTTTAATAGCTAGCATTTTGATTGCCTTAACAAATAGATATTCAAAGCTCTCTGAGAAGTAGCCGTGATATACTATTTTACACCTGGTGTTGCTATACATTCTTTTTTATCCATTTTATAAGAGAATCCCCGAAATTGAAAAAATACAGGCATTTATAAATAAAATCCAGTCCTACTTTATCAAATGCCTTTTCTAAATCCGCTATAAATACCAGGTCTGGCTTCTTAGATGTTTCATGATGTTCTATTATTTAAAGTAGTTGTCGTATATTATCTCCAATGTATCATTCATGTAAAAAACCTGTCTGATCAGGATGAACAATACCTGGTAAAACCCTTTTAATTCTGAGTGCTATGCATTTCGCTAGTATTTTTGCATCACAACATTGAAGTGTAAGGGGCCTCCAGTTATTTAGACTGGATCTTTATATTGGCCATCTGGGTCTTATTTTAAAAATAGATAAATCAGACCTTGCTGCTGATGTAACAGGGTTATATTGGTGATTCCCCTTGCCACTTTATTGTTAAGCCAATGGGTTTTTGGTTTGAGTTTGTCTTGCCTTCACCTACTCAACATGGCATCTTATTGGCTGGTTTGCGTAGCTTGCTTACGAGGGGGGATGTTCCAGTTAGAATCGTCCCAGTGAACAAGCACCAAACCAGCGGTAAGTTGTTGGTTGCAAAGCACTGTACATCAAAAGTGATTTTTATACTCTCAAGTGATGATTTAAATGTACAATTTATATCAAATTGTTTGTAAATGTTATTGGAAACTCACACATAAGATGCAGCGGTTTTTGGAGAATATTTGTTGTGCATTTTGTTGTAAAGAATTCCCGCCAGTACTAGCTAGCAACTTACTGTGTCTGGTGGGGGGGTTTCATATATTCTGTACAGTGCGTGAGTGCAGAGTTGGATGGTGAGACGTGCATTGCATGACGTGCAATTTTGTGCCGTTCCTAACAGGTACATTGTTAAAGATATTATATTGTATATTGTAATTGTATTATTTTGGTAACTAGCCCAGTAAACAAGCACCAAACCAGCGTGCGTAAGTGCAGAGTTGGATGGTGAGACGTGCATTGCATGACGTGCAATTTTGTGCCGTTCCTAACAGAATAAAGCTACATGACTGGTGCTACATGTTGGAGTTCCGTGTCGATGACTGATTGTACACAACGCAAGACGAGTACTGTTACTGACAAACTGAGTAACTGACAAACTACCATTTCTATGGGAGTAGTTATAACAATCTTACAATGGAGCTTTTAGTATATCAAAAAAGACTTGATAGACCTCTACCGGTATGCCACCAAGCCCTTGGGGTTTTCCAGACTGAAAGGATTTAATAGCCTCAAAAAGTTATTCCTCTGTAATTTGGCCTTTGCACTGATCTTTCTGTACATTTGTTAATTCTCCATTTTTTGTATTATTTGGAAAGAATTCCTTACCGTAATCTTCATTCAGTGGGAGAGGATGAGCCGGAAAAAGAGAACATCTGCCTAAAATATTTTGCTTCCTCTTTTAAAATATAATTTGGAGAATCATACATGACTCCATCTTCAGTAACGAGTTTCTGCAAATGATTTTTGTTAGCTTTCCTGTTTTGGAGATTCAGGAAGAAGTTTGTGCATTTTTTTCCTATATTCTATCCAGTTTGCTTTATTATGGTAATAGATAACATTAGATCGTTCTTGAATAAGTTCCTCAAGTCCATTTTGTTTTTCCTCTAACTTATGTTGTATCACTGTAGAATAGTTTTTATTGCTATCTACCTGTACTATTAGTTCATGTATTTCCCTTGTTAGTCTTGTCTCTTTAGCCAGAAACTGCTTTTTCATTATTGATGAATATTGAATTGAATGACCTCTGAAGGTACATTTAAAGGTATCCCAAACAATAAGGGGATTTCCTGAACCTATATTATACTGGAAAAATTCAGTTATAAATTATTTCGTCTTAGTTAAAAATGAGTTGTCCTCCAGTGAACTTTGATTAAATTTCCAATATCCCTGTCCACGTGGAAATTCTATAAGAGTTATGTGAAGGACAATTAGATGATGATCCGATCACATTCTGTCTCCTATTAAAACTTTTTAAACCTTTGACGCAAGAGAGAAAGAGACAAGAAAGTAGTCAAGACGACTAGCTTGATTAAGTCTTCTCCACTAGGTCCAGACCTCACTAGGTCTGGGTTTTTTAGTCTCCAAATATCCACTATTTCTAATAGTGGACCATTATATTCCTTTTCTTTTAACCACGTAAGACCAATCCTATTTTTTTATAATCTGGTAAACCGTTACAATTATAACTGGCTATACTTATTTCACCCCTTACCATAACTAGATACTATTCTCAGTCTAAATTGACCATAATTAGTGCTTGTAAAGTTACTGCCATCAAATCAAAAATGTAATGAAATGTATTTATATAGCCCTTATTACATCAGCTGATATATCCAAGTGCTGTACAGAAACCCAGCCTAAATGACCAAACAGCAAGCAATGCAGGTATCGAAGCACGGTGGCTAGGAAAAACTCCCTAGAAAGGCCAAAACCTAGGAATAAACCTAGAGTGGAACCAGGCTATGAGGAGTGGCCAGTCCTCTTCTGGCTGTGCCGGGTGGAGATTATAACAGAACATGGCCAAGATGTTCAAATGTTCATAAATGACCAGCATGGTCAAATAATAGTAATCCCAGTGAACAGGTCAGGGTTCCATAACCGCAGGCAGAACAGTTGAAACTGGAGCAGCAGCACAGCCAGGTGGACTGGGGACAACAAGGAGTCATCATGCCAGGTAGTCCTGAGGCATGGTCTTAGGGCTCAGGTCCCCCCGAGAGAAAGAATGAAAGAAAGAAAGAAAGAAATAAAGAAAGAGAGAATTAGAGAGAGCATACTTAAATTCACACAGGACACCGGATCAGACAGGAGAAGTACTCCAGATATAACAGACTGACCCTAACCCCCGACACATAAACTACTGCAGCATAAATCCTGGAGGCTGAGACAGGAGGGGTCAAGAGACACTGTGGCCCCATCCGATGATAACCCCCGGACAGGGCCAAACAGGCAGGATATAACCCCACCCACTTTGCGAAAGCACATCCCCCATACCACCAGAGGGATATCTTCAACCACCAACTTTCCATCCTGAGACAAGGCCGAGTATAGCCCACAAAGATCTCCGCCACGGCACAACCCAAGGGGGGGGGGGCAACAACCCAGACAGGAAGACCACGTCAGTGACTCAACCCACTCAAGTGACGCACCCCTCCTAGGGACGGCATGGAAGAACACCAGTAAGCCAGTGACTCAGACCCTGTAATAGGGTTAGAGGCAGAGAATCCCAGTGGAGAGAGGGGAACCGGCCAGGCAGAGACAGCAAGGGCAGTTCGTTGCTCCAGTGCCTTTCCGTTCACCTTCACACTCCTGGGCCAGACTACACTCAATCATAGGACCTAATGAAGAGATGAGTCTTCAATAAAGACTTAAATGTTGAGACCAAGTCTGAGTCTCTCACATGGGTAGGCAGACCATTCCATAAAAATGGAGCTCTATAGGAGAAAGCCCTCAGAGGTATTATGACGGTCAAAATTAGAGCTTTCAAATGTCTGATATTTAGAATTCAAGACATAGGTTCTAGCAATATTTGTTTTACTCCCTTGCCTGTTTGCCTGTGAGCCAATGTCACAGATGTTAGAAAATTGAGACAAGATATTATGTGTGTAATAAATCTGATTAGGTTGATGTGTATGATATTGGATGTGATTTAGTGAGAGTGTACAATGTCTGTATAAGAGTAAGACTATAATGTGTGCTGTCCAAATATGTAATAACTCCGCCAATTTGCATGAGTGTCTGTGTGTATCATGTAGTGCACATAGCCTTCATTTTCATGATGATAATTGTCATCCATATCGTATCACTGTCAGACTTGCATCATAATTACTTTTAACATCATTGAAAAACACATCCCAGCATTTCCATAGTGTGGGAGCAAGCTGTACATATAGGGACAAACATAATACTGTAGAGCAAAGGTGTACATTAGACCACAAGAGGAAGATACACATAGAGTGCATTTGCCATTCTGGTTAAAACAGGAAACCAAGAAATAACAGACGTAATGGCCAAAGCCATAAAATACATTATGTTTAGGGTAAAATGCATTGTCCATTGTATAGGACAGGAAACCAAAGTAAGGCCATGAGAGCATAGGACAGCTGGACATATCAAGGTCAGAGGGACACACAAAGGAGGGGGTCAGCCAAATGACCAACGGATGGACTATAGACATAGGACATATATTTTTAGGACAGGAAGAGAAGAGACATATAGTCTACTAGTCCTAATAAGGACAGACTTACCAAAGAACACACCAAGCTAAACATAAGGGGCCCATAGGATAAGATGGGCATGTATTATTTTTGGGACATGAAGAGGTCCTGTCACCATTATAACTTAACTGAAAGCAGATATGGGCGTTATTGGGCGTGAACAAGCAGGAAGCACAGATTGAAAGATAATGGTGGCAGATGGACTGAGGGAAGTAACTTCATTTGCATGTGGGATGGACTTGTATGTTGTATGTGTATAAATACAGAGCCAGTGCTCTGGAAAAGGGTGTGTTCCACGGACCATCTAGGCTTCTGATATGTTTGTATTAAAAGCCTAGACGAAGTCAAGGATCGGTAGGATAGTCAGTTTTACGAGGGTATGTTTGGCAACATAAGTGAAGGATGCTTTGTTGAGAAATAGGAAGCCGATTCTAGATTTCATTTTGGAATGGAGATGCTTAATGTGAGTCTGGAGAATTTACGGTCTAACCAGACACCTAGGTATTTGTAGCTGTCCACATATTCTAAGTCAGAACCGTCCAGAGTAGTGATGCTGGATGGACGGGCGTGTGCGGCCAGCGATCGGCTGAAGAGCATGCATTTAGTTTTACTTGCATTTTAAGAGCAGTTGGAGGCCATGGAAGGAGAGTTGTATGGCATTGAAGATCATTTCCTCCATAGCATAAAGCTGTTGGTACTTGTCGATTTCCCTAGGATCTCCTTAGTATCCAGGTTGGCTCTTTACTGCAACCACTTGTTTTACAAAAAAAGATAACAATGAGTCTTTTCCATGACGATGACAGGTGTCTGTAGTACAGCCAGCTAGCACTCGTGGAATCCACGCAAAAACACGTTTCGTATTTAATTAATACCAGTTTCATTTGAATCATTTTCCAGCATACAGTGTTCAGCTGCACACTCTGACGACGTATGACATTCCGATTCCTGTTTTAGTTTTAATGCTTGCTATTATGATTTTAGTTGTTCTTGATGTCCTTTGTTTTTTGCTTTGTTGTTTTCTGTTTTCCTTTGTCTTTTTCATTTTTCTCTTTAGTTAATTTTATTAGGTTGTTGGTGCATTGGGACGGGGGGTTTCTTGGGGGTGGGGGATGGAATTTTATTTTGTATGATTCATTTTATTTAAATTTTTCTTGGGGGGGGCTGGGGGAGGGGTCTCAAATGGTTGAGGAGCAGCTATTGGGGAACTGTGGGGGGTTCTTGGAGGGTTTGGGTCCCTGTTTTTGGTCTTGTGGGAGATCTGTCGACGTGCCCTTGAGCAGGGCATTGACCCTGGATGCTTCTGTGTGTTGCTCTGAATGGGAGTCTGTTGGATGACTGGTGTGGTATAGTTGTTGAGCAGCTTCACTGCAAGTATATTGTATGTTTTGGATATTCAATAAAAACATTTTATTTTATTTTATTTATTTTTTTAAAAAGGAAAGGAAAGACGGTATGAAAATCTAAAGACTTAAGTGTGTCTGCTTCTGTACTTCTAATGCAGGCCTCCCCTACCACTCCGGGCTCTGGGCCAAAGGTCACTGCTGCTGTTCTGGCAAAGACAAGTCTCAAAATATTGAGTTTAAGTATTGATGAATCTTTTTAAGTGGGCAGTTAAAGGTTGGGTTAGTAAAACGTAAAGTTCAGCTCGTATGCTTGACATTCTTTGACAGTTTCACAGTTCTTTATTCAGTGCTCTTTTCCTGAAACCATCTGCGGAGGCCCACTGTGTGGAGGATCTATGAGTTCCCCTCGGACCACCCTAACGAACAACAAACGTTCCCACAACTTTAGAGAACATCCCATTAAGAATCTAATTAGGTCATTAACTAATGTTTCCATAGGAATGCTCCCGTGATGTGCCAGGAATGTTTCCATGAGACCATTCCTTTAAAGTCAAATAGAACTTACACAGAACCTGATTACCATATTCTCATAATTTACCATATTAATGCTCTACACATGTTTCATGGGAACATTGTAAAAACATGAGTGTGTCCAGTTTTATGTGGGTTTGGAGAATGTTCTATCAACGTCCCACCAAACATACACAGAACATGGTTGCCATGTTCTCAGAATATAAGATATTAATGTTCTAGACACATTTCATTGAGAACGTTCCAGGAACATTTCTGTGTATCAGTTGTCAGGATGTCGCCTGATGGTCCCAAAGAAACGTTCTGAACCCAAAAGACATGTTTCATTATACCTTGTTACTTTTGCCAAGCAAATCTAGGCCCTGATTGGTGAACCACTGATTTGTTCATAGCTCTTTGTCTGTTGGCTAGGGATACTCACGCAGTCATTTGAGTATACATATTTGACAACATTGTGCAAAGTCATTATTATTCAACATCTCCTCACCTGAGCCTGGGATAAGAACTCACAACCCCTTGTTTAACGATACTCCGATCTTCCCGCAACGCCACCAGGTCCGTGTCAGATAGCAGTGAATATGACTATTCTCATCATTGATTTGATTGACTTATTTCAGCAATTTAAATGCTTTCTGTATAGTTTTCTAATGTTGGTGGGGCATGTTAAACTGTTTTAACGATACTCCTGAATCACTATGATCAATAAAATAGTAGTTTCTTGAGTGTACTTTTAACAGAGCTGAGATTTACTGCAAAGTGTATTCACCCTATTGCTTACACCTAACAAGCTGTATACTCTACATAGGTGCCTAGGGAAGAGAGGTTATGGTTTCTTTTGGACAAGGCCTAACTATATTGGCAAAATAAGCACATGCCCTAGAGCTATCCATTATTGGGACAGTGGTTAAAGTTTTCTGTGCTGGTGTCCTGGGTTCGAGACTTGTTCGGGGATTCATTCTACTCTCACATTCTTAGCAGAATATGTTCATGTAATTATTTAGATACAGTTAAAACACACCTATCAGATTTAATTAAAATGAGTTTGTCAATGACACATGTTTGGTCTACATGGTATATGTGGTGTACATTTCAGAAAGACAATGGAGTTCTCTTTTAGATGCTCAGCTATATAGAATTAATAAATACTGATCATTTATGAGGTAGTGGAAATGTGGTCATAATTTGTGCTCAATGGGAAATCCTACTAGCTGGTCTCAAACCCAGGCCACCGGCACCAATGACAAGAACCCTAAAGACTGTCCCAATAAGGTACTACTGGCTGTAATGTAACGTAGATGCTGGGAGTCAAGTGCAGGTGGTGAGTTTAATAATAAACCGAAACATGAGTAGCGTACAGACATTTTTTATTTAACCAGGTAAGTTGACTGAGAACACATTCTCATTTACAGCAACAACCTGGGGAATAGTTACAGGGGAGAGGAGGGGGATGAATGAGCCAATTGTAAACTGGGGATTATTAGGTGACCATGATGGTCCAGCAGCATCTGGTCTCCCATCCAGGGACTGACCAGAACCAACCTTGCTTAGCTTCAGAAGCAAGCCAGCAGTGGTATGCACGGTGGTATGCTGCTGACATGAAACAATATTAATACTGCCAGGGAAATAAACCTAAGTGAGTGCCAGATATAGGAGAGGTAATGAGTGAGGAAATGGAGTCCAGGTGTGTCTCAACATGAGGAGCTGGTACGCATAATGATTGATATCAGGTGTGCATAATGATGGTTGCACTTTGCAGTAAATCTCAGCTCTGTTAAAAGTACATTCAAGAAAAAATATTTTATTGATGATAGTGATTCAGGAGTATCACTAAAACAGGTTAACATGCCCCACCAACATTAGACAACTGCACTGAAAGCATTTACATTTATGAAATACATTAATATTGTAAGGGACTGTTCTCCTTACTCTAATGCCAAAACATGCTAAAACGTTTTTTTTTCAGAGGGTTTTTGCTAACATATATAGAATGTTCCCCTAACTAACAGAAATCTGGACATTCAAACATTAGGGGAACACTACGTGTAACATGAGAAGAACATTATCTCTCCCTAGACTATAGCTGGGATAGTAACCATTTATCGTCACTCCCATCCATTTCATCTTTATTTGAATTAACTCTGTTATTCATTAAACAATGTATTATCTGCATTAGACACAATACTTAGATTCTCAGAGGTAAAATTATAGAGCATCTATCTGAATTTTGTAAATTAGTAGATAATTATTCTAACTACATAATCATCAGCTCCCCTGGTTCTACTTTACATGGATGAGAAAAGCGACTCTACTGCCTTGTTCTATGGAACTCAGTGATTTATTCACTGTTGCTGGCAGGCCTGCGAGCAGAGATATCTGCCTGATCTTTTCATTGTTATGCTTTCTGTCTTCTGGTATGATATTATACTAATGGTTATTAGGAGGGCCTTGATTTACTCCACATGATTGATCCTAGGCAAAATTCACCATATGCAATCCTAGGATTGACCATAGGCAATGCGCCATAGGCTCCGGTGTGTTTGATTGGTCACAACAGTGTGGTGCCCTGAGCAGGTGAAAGGTAAATTACATGCACCGCAGCTTATGATAGGTCGGGAAAGTGAGGTGCACCCGAGCAGGTGAAAGTACAAGAAGTTGTAGTCCTGATCATGAGAGTGTGATGCCACACAAGAGTATGTATTGCAGCAGGCCTTTGTGTCTGTCTGTGCTGTGCTGTGAGAGGAGGGAGCTGCTACTGCTGCAGGGTTCCAGGGTGCCAATCAGAAATATCCCCTCTGACCCGCTCCCCTGCGCCCTCATTAATCCACATATTAATATTTAATGTGATGATTTAAAGTGTATACCATCATTATGCTCTGTCAATAATTACATCATTAATGTCTGCTGTGTTTGTGTTTACTGGGAGCCAGAGCTCCTCTGTGGCACTGGGGCTGCTGACCTCTCGTAGGGCTCAGAGGGACAGACAAATGGAAGATAGGCCTCTGTCACAGACATCAGGGTCACTGCACAATATCATCTTTAACTCTGTGGACATAATTCTATGGAAACGGATTGTATCCGAAATTCAAATAATAAACAACCATAAAAGACCTTGTCTACTCTATATGTGTGTAACAGGGTTGGTTATGTTTCTACTTGCCACTGCAGAAATATGTATTCATTGTTTATGTATTTCTATTGGTTGGTTCAAGTCAGATGTCAATAAGGTGTTATGTCATTGGCTACGCTTGCAGATAGGGGGAGATAGTGAATGTCAATTCTTCCCAGTCTGATATTGACATGCAAGCGGTAGGTAAAATTCTCAAATAGTGCTTTCTATTTATTTATTTATAAGGTGTACGAGTTCACTATGTACAAGTGCAGGTGACAAAATAGAGAAGCATAGAGTGCTGAGCCAGCCACCAACAGCTATTGGTGTTATGATAAGTATGGGCTGATGCAATAGTAATTAGATACATGTATGATGATTTTTAAGAAAGGACAGCTTTCGCTGGAACTATAACACGATGCATGTTTTAAAAGAGGGTTTACACCAACAGTTTTAGAGGCTCATGCTCTATTTTCTAAACACATTCAGTAATGTGGATTTGAGATTATGGATATGAACTAGGATCAAGAGGTCATGGGTTTGAAACCAGTATAAAACAGTTTGTAAAGTAACTAAGTAAAAATACTTGAAGTACTAAGTATTTTTTGGGGGGTGTCTGTACAATACTTTACTATTGACATTTTTGACTACCTTTACTAAAGAAAATATGTACTTTTTAATCCCTGTCACGACCGTCGTATTAATAATTAGACCAAGGCGCAGTGTGAGTAGATTTCCACGTTTTAATGATAGTAAAACAACAACGATATAACGAAATATGTGGCGCACATAGGCACTCATACAAAACAATATCCCCTATCACAGGTGGGAAAAAGGACACACTAAGTATGATCTCCAATTAGAGGTAACGATTATCAGCTGCCTCCAATTGGGAACCATACACACACACACCAACATAGAAATATAATACCTAGAAACTCCCCTAGTCACACCCTGACCTATTACACCATAGAGAACCTCGAGGACATGAAAAGAAAATGGTCCAATTCAGGCACTTATTAAGAGAACACGTAGTCATTCATCCCTACTGCCTGGTGGACTCGCTAAACACAAATGCTTTGTTTGTAAATTATGTCTGAGTGTTGCAGTGTGCACCTAGCTATCTGTACATTTTAAAAACAAGAAAATGCTGTCTGGTTTGCTTTATATAAAGAATTTCAAGTTAATTATATAATTTAGTTTTACTTTTGATACTTAAAGCTTGAATCTGTAGTTGCTACATCCATTTTTGGACTAAAAATGAATTATATACAGTGCCTTCAGAAAGTAATCACACCCCTACAGACTGAATTTAAAATGGATTAAATTGGGATTGTTTGTCACTGGCCTACACACAATAACCATAACCTAAAACACAAGGCCAAATCTACACTGGAGTTGCTTACCAAGAAGACAGTGAATGTTCCTGAGTGTCCATGTTACAGTTTTGACTGAAATCTAATTGAAAATCTATAGCAAGACCTGAAAATGTTTGTCTAGCAATGATCAACAGTCAATTTGACAGAGCTTGAAGAATTTTGAAATTAATAATGGGCAAATGTTGCACAATCCAGGTGTGGAAATCTCTTACAGACTTACCCCGAAAAACTCACAGCAAGTGGCGATTTCAGCATGTAAATCTTGGTGTGGCAAAAGAAAACAAGTGGAATGCATGCCAGCAAAGCCACTACACAACACAATACTAAACAATACATTAATTGCACTATAAAGGTGACAAACGCTACCCACAAACTGTTAGGGCCTACATAAAGCAGTCCCAACATCTTATCACTGCTACACCTGGCTATCAGCTGAGCCTTGTCTTGCAGCGAAACAATTAATTCAGCCTCATTTACTGCCTTTAAAAAAAACATTGCTGATATGGCTAACTTGCTTAAACAAATGTGGTTTCTAATGACAATTGAGATGTACACAACTATGGCATAAGGGGACAACAAGAGGATAAGAGGCAATCCGTAATTTCAATTAAGACAATGAGCTAGGATGGACGTAACGTTAGTCAATATAACTATTTGTTGAGCACTTTTGAAATGTACATCGAAGGATTTCAGAACATGAGCCGTTCTTACAGTGCTCTCCCTGTACACCACGTTAGAACAGTAGGATAAATAAAGGAGACATATAAGCAGACAATGAAAGCTCTTAAAATACTTGATCATTACATTTCTCTCAAACAGGTTATAGGTTACAGTAGAACAGTCAGAACAGTAGGCGAAATTAAGAGGGGTAAATAGACCGGATTATTAGGGTGAGGCACATGGGCTACTAACATCTTACTACACAACATACTTAGTATTAGTTTCTTACCTACAGTATACATAGCTCCCTGGCATATTACATAATTTATGAAGCAGCATACAAAACATTTTTGGACTCACATTGTTGTGCTCGGCTCACTTGAACAGGAAGGTGGCGCGGCGGTCATCCGAGTTAACAGTTGTTTTGAGTGTGGCATGTCGTGGAAAAGTGCAAGATTATGTTTTAATAATTGTATTGCATTGTAATGAATGTTTTATTTGACAGAATAGATTATTGTGTGTGTGTTCCACTGAGGATTGGCCTCTATGAGATAGCACTGACAGAGGAGATTTACGATGTCTTCGAGTGATAAAACCTAAAGAGCATTCCAGATAACATGAGGTAATGGTTCTGTGCTATGAAGTACGAGGTTAGAACCTCGTTTTAGAGACCAAACTGAGCGATAATTTATAGCGAATGCTATCTGGCTAAGGGATACTCCTTTCTCAAGTAAAAGTCCCTTTGTGAAGAGTTCCTAAGATCTGTGGTTCGTCATGTAGGTTGAGAGGGGTGTAGCTTGGCTATAAAAGATCTTTGTAATTTTCTCACTTTTCAATGGTTCATTGAAGATAGCGCATCATTGAAAATCAAAAATGCTATTGCAAAGCTCTTATTAAAAAATATGTAGTTTAAGTATAACTTTGACTGGTGTGTGAAGTTTGTAACTCTCTCCTCATTTGGTAAAGCAGAAAAATGCCACCACAGGCACAAATCATGCTTCATTGACAGCATGGCCAGTGTTGAATGTTTATAATTTTAAACTCGGAAAAGAGTCCCTTAATCCCAGATTTGGGACCACACAGCCACTGTCACTGATTCCTTCCAAACCACTCTTTGAATTTACGATTTCCAACTTGTAATGTTTATGTCCAATGGCCGATGAGCACGATACGTTTTATTTATAATTTCAAATCAAATCAAATTGTATTATTCACATGCACCGAATACAACAGGTACAACCTTACAGTGAAATACTCACTTACATGCCCCTAACCAATAATGCAGTTTTAAAAATATGAATCAGAATAAGAAATATAAGGAACAGGTCATTAAAGAGCAGCAGTAAAATAACAATAACAATAGCGAGACTATATACAGGGGGTACCGGTACAGAATCAATATGCGGGGGAACCGGTTAGTTGAGGTAATTGAGGTAATAAGCACATGTAGGTAGAGTTATTAAAGTGACTATACATAGATAATAACAAAGAGTAGCAGCGGTGTAAAATGGGGGGGCGGCAATGCAAATAGTTTGGGGAGCCATTTGGTTAGATATTCAGGAGTGTTATGGCTTGGGGGTAAAAGCTGTTTAGAAGCCTCTTGGACCTAGACTTGGTGCTCCGGTACCGCTTGCCGTGCGATAGCAGAAAGAACAGTCTATGACTAGGGTGGCTGGAGTCTTCAACAATTTTTAGGGCCTTCCTCTGACACCGCCTGGTGTAGAGGTCCTGGATGGCAGGCAGCTTAGCCCCAGTGATGTACTGGGCCGTACGCATTACCATCTGTAGTGCCTTGCGGTCGGAGGCCGAGCAGCTGCCATACCAGGCAGTGATTCAACCAGTCAGGATGCTCTCGATGGTGCAGCTGTAGAACTTTTTGAGGATCTGAGGACCCATACCAAATCTTTTCAGTCTCCTGAGGGGGAATAGGTTTTGTAGTGCCCTCTTCAGGACTGTCTTGGTGTGCTCAGACCATGTTATTTTGTTGGTGATGTGGACACCAAAGGACTTGAATCTCTCAACCTGCTCCACTACATCCCCGTCGATGAGAATAGGGGCGTGCTCGGTCTTCCTTTTCCTGTAGTCCACAATCATCTCCTTTGTCTTGATCACGTTGAGGGAGAGGTTGTTGTCCTGGCACCACACGGCCAGGTCTCTGATCTCCTCCCTATAGGCTGCCTCGTTGTTGTCTGTGATCAGGCCTACTACTGTTGTGTCATCGGCAAACTTAATGATGGTGTTGAAGTCCTGCCTGGCCGTACAGTCCTGTCTGAACACGGAGTACAGGAGGGACCTGAGCACGCAGCCCTGAGGGGCCCCTGTGTTGAGGATATGTGTGGCGGATGTGTTGTTACCTACCCTTACCACCTGGGGGTGGCCCGTGAGGAAGTCCAGGATCCAGTTGCAGAGGGAGGTGTTTAGTCCCAGGGTCCTTAGCTTATTGATGAGCTTTGAGGGTACTATGGTGTTGAACGCTGCGCTGTAGTCAATGAATAACATTGTCACATACAGTAGGTGTTCCTTTTGTCCAGGTGGGAAAGGGCAGTGTGCAGTGCAATAGAGATTGCATCATCTGTGGATTTGTTGGGGCAAATTGGGCAAATTGCAAATTGGAGTGGGTCTAGGGTTTCTGGGATAATGGTGTTGATGTGAGCCATGACCAGCCTTTCAAAGGGGGAGGGGGGGGTTAGTCATTTAGGCAGGTTACCTTAGTGATCTTAGGCACAGGGACTATGGTGGTCTGCTAAAAACATGTTAGTATTACAGACTCGGACTGGGAGAGGTTGAAAATGTCAGTGAAGACACTTGCCAGTTGGTCAGCGCATGTTCGCAGTACACGTCCTGGTAATCCGTCTGGTCCCGCGGCCTTGTGAATGTTGAACTGTTCTGAATGTTGACCTGAGGTCTTACTCACATCGGCTGCGGAGAGCCACTCAGTCCCCTCCTGTACTCTTCATTATTTATTTTTGTATGACAAGGATTAAAAAGGATTTGCCAGTAGATGGTCGACTGGATTCATGATGATGACTGCTAGCTAAGATTGGGAAACTATGATGTTGACATGATCAGTCCAATCAAAGCTACTGTACATATAACATGATTTGACGTAATTTTATCTCTGGCCAATGATCTTGAGCCTTCTTGGATGGGCACTTCTACAGCAGCAGCCGAAGGGCTAGAATTTGCAATGTCTCCTCTTACACTTGGCAGTGACGTAAAGTCCCCATGAGTGACAGAACACTTAGCCAATCACGGCGCAACGCTCCGTATTTTCTGCTGGCTTGCCCCAGCAGCACAGAAAGCACTGAGCTAGGCTGAAACACCTGCATTCTTATTCAAAAATACAAAAAATAAACCATGTTTGTATGCGGCTTTATTAACTCAATGATATATATTATTTCTACAATGTTTGCAAACTGATATGTGACACGTATTAATGCCAAAATAACATGCAAAACAGCCAATGTTTGCTAAAAATGCGGGGCTCAATACTCTGCCCCACCTGCCCTGAATGACGGGTCACCTCTGCTCACAGCTGTAATCGCTGCCTGTCACGACTTCCACCGAAGTCGGCTCCTCTCCTTGTTCGGGCAGTGTTCGGCGATCGACGTCACCGGCTTTCTAGCCATCGCCGCTCCATTTTTCATATATCTATTTGTTTTGTCTTGTTTCCATACACACCTGGTTTTCATCATCTAATCACACTGCATGTATTTAGTCCTCTGTTCCCCTCCATGTATTTGTGTGTAATTGTTTATTGTTATGTGGGTATATTCACACGCTTAGACTTTTGTTCATGTTCTGTGTTTTGGGCACTTTGATGTCATTTTGTGCTTATTTATTGACTGGAATAAAAATGCGCCTGTTAACTCCACTCTGCTCTCCTGCACCTGACTTCGTCTCCCGTACACACCCGTAACACTGCCAAAGGTGCTTCTACAAAGTATTTGATTTGATTTTAGTAGGATCTCTTTTAGACCACAGTTGGACTAATCTTCCAAGAGTCCTTAAACATTAAAATACAATTTATAATATGATCACATTTTCACATATAACACACTGTTACAAACAGATATAATACACTAACATATTGATCAGATAAATACTCTAACAGTCTAAAAAGATAGATTGATTGTAACGATGTGCGCTGAGTGTCGGGAAGCAAGTTCAGGGAGTGAGTGTTTTAATAAATAAACAGAACATAATACAAATCAAGACACTCATACAGCACACAGACATGAAACTGAAACAGAAACAATGACGGCAGGTAGTCAAGGAGGTGATGGAGTGCAGGTGAGTCTGATGACGCGCAGGTGTGCGTAACGATGGTAACAGTGTGTGCCATAACAAGCAGCCTGATGACCTAGAGGCCGGAGAGGGAGCACACGTGACATTGATTCTTCATCTACCATAGTCCAGAACAACTTTCCTAACTTTCCTATCTTAGATGGCCACCAAGATGGCATAGCAGTCAGACGTCCTTTGTCCTCGTCTTGTCGTGTCCCGTATATATATATATATTTACAACTTTCTTCCCGTATATATATATATTTACAACTTTCTTCGCATACCTTTTTATATATATATTTTTTATTTTCCATAAACTCAACTTCAAAACACCCTCACCAATTTATTTTAAAAAATAAAGTATTATTTACCTCAAATCTGAAATCCTCCATAAAAGCTAACCAGAAGCTAGCCAGAAGCTAACCAGAAGCTAGCCAGAAGCTAGCCTGAAGCTAACCAGAAGCTAATCAGAAGCTAGTCAGAAGCTAGCCAGAAGCTAGTTAGCTTCTTTACTGGCTAATCGTTAGTATTCAGCTAACTACGGTTTGTGTTCATCAGCTATCCTTTAGCTCGAAAATCTATCGTCAGTTTTGTACGGCGTGGCTCGGACCGGAACATACCAGACCTATTTTCTCTCCATGTCCCCGGATTTCAACCACAAGCTCTGGACATTTACACCTGGATCTCGCAGCTAGCTAGCTGTTATCCGTGTGACTATCGGCTTACGTCGATCCCGGAGCAAACATCAATTATTCCGGAGCTAGCCAGCTGAAGAGTTCCATCACCCACTCCTGGGCTACAATCACCTATCCGGACCTGTTTTTACTGCCAACGCTGAGCCCCACCGGGCCTTCACAACTGGACTACCGACGTTATCTGCCCAAGGGAGTTATCCAGCTGGCTCCTCCGTCGCGAAGTTACCTGAACGCCCATCTAATCGTTAGCTGTCTTATCGGCTGCTATCTGAATAGATCTATCGGACAATTTTCTTTTTCTTTTTCTTGTGCCTCTATAACTATTTCTATTTTTTGGCGAATTGGATTGATCCCCTCTACTCCACTAATCCTACTGACGGAAATGCATGAGGTGGCTAAAAACAGACCTCCATCCTATGCTAGCCCCAACCAACCTCACTACCCACTGGACCCTTTTGATCACTCGACTAAGCATGCCTCTCCTTAATGTCAATATGCCTTGTCCATTGCTGTTCTGGTTAGTGTTTATTGGCTTATTTCACTGTAGATCCTCTAGTCCTGCTCACTATACCTTATCCAACCTATTAGTTCCACCACCCACACATGCGATGACATCTCCTGGTTTCAATGATGTTTCTAGAGACAATATATCTCTCATCATCACTCAATACCTAGGTTTACCTCCACTGTATTCACATCCTACCATACCTTTGTCTGTACATTATACCTTGAAGCTATTTCATCGCCCCCAGAAACCTCCTTTTACTCTCTGTTCCAGACATTCTAGATGACCAATTCTCATTGCTTTTAGCCGTACCCTTATCCTACTCCTCCTCTTTTCATCTGGTGATGTAGAGGGGAATCCAGGCCCTGCAGTGCCTAGCTCCAATCCTATTCCTCAGGTGCTCTCTTTTGATGACTTCTGTAACCGTAATAGCCTTGGTTTCATGCATGTTACCATTAGAAGCCTCCTCCCTAAATGTGTTTTATTCACTGCTTTAGCACACTCTGCCAACCCGGATGGTCTAGCTGTGTCTGAATCCTGGCTTAGGAAGACCACCAAAAATTCTGAAATGTTCATCCCTAACTACAACATTTTCAGACAAGATAGAACTGCCAAAGGGGGCGGTGTTGCAATCTACTGCAAAGATAGCCTGATAGAGATCTATCCTACTATCCATGTCTGTACTCAAACAATTTGAACTTCTACTTTTAAAAATCCACCTCTCTAAAAACAAGTCTCTCACCGTTGCCGCCTGCTACAGACCACCCTCTGCCCCCAGCTGTGCACTGGACACCATATGTGAACTGATTGCCCCCCGGGGCGGCAGGGTAGCCTAGTGGTTAGAGCGTTGGACTAGTAACCGAAAGGTTGCAAGTTCGAATCCCCCAGCTGACAAGGTACAAATCTGTCATTCTGCCCCTGAACGGGCAGTTAACCCACTGTTCCTAGGCCGTCATTGAAAATAAGAATTTGTTCTTAACTGACTTGCCTAGTAAAATAAAGGTCAAATTAAAATAAAAAATCTATCTTTAGAGCTCGTGCTGCTAGGCGACCTAAACTCGAATATGCTTAACACCCCAGCCATCCTACAATCTAAGCTTGATGCCCTCAATCTCACACAAATTATCAATGAAC
The DNA here is from genome assembly GCF_018296145.1 of Oncorhynchus tshawytscha. Lineage (NCBI taxonomy): Eukaryota > Metazoa > Chordata > Actinopteri > Salmoniformes > Salmonidae > Oncorhynchus > Oncorhynchus tshawytscha. The sequence goes on along the minus strand of NC_056437.1, from coordinate 28,448,798 downwards.
CTACCAGGTACCTCCCCAAAGCCGTAAACACGGGCACCCTCATAGATATCATCCTAACCAACTTGCCCTCTAAATACACCTCTGCTGTCTTCAACCAAGATCTCAGCGATCATTGCCTGCATCCGTAATGGGTCAGCGGTCAAACGACCTCCACTCATCACTGTCAAACTCTCCCTGAAACACTTCAGCGAGCAGGCCTTTCTAATTAACCTGGGCAGGGTATCCTGGAAGGATATTGATCTCATCCCGTCAGTAGAGGATGCCTGGTTATTTTTTTTAAATGCCTTCCTAACCATCTTAAATAAGCATGCCCCATTCAAGAAATGTGGAACCAGGAACAGATATAGCCCTTGGTTCTCCCCAGACCTGACTGCCCTTAACCAACACAAAAACATCCTATGGCGTTCTGCATTAGCATCGAACAGCCCCCGAGATATGCAGCTTTTCAGGGAAGCTAGAAACCAATACACACATGCTGTTAGAAAAGCCAAGGCTTTTTCAAGCAGAAATTTGCTTCCTGCAACACTAACCCAAAAAGGTTCTGGGACACTGTAAAGTCCATGGAGAATAAGTACACCTCCTCCCAGCTGCCCACTGCACTGAAGATAGGAAACACTGTCACCACTGATAAATCCACTATAATTGAGAATTTCAATATGCATTTTTCTATGGCTGGCCATGCTTTCCACCTGGCTACCCCTACCCCGGTCAACAGCACTGCACCCCCCACAGCAACTCGCCCAAGCCGTCCCCATTTCTCCTTCTCCCAAATTCAGTCAGCTGATGTTCTGAAAGACCTGCAAAATCTGGATCCCTACAAATCAGCTGGGCTAGACAATCTGGACCCTTTCTTTCTAAAATGATCTGCCGAAATTGTTGCCACCCCTATTACTAGCCTGTTCAACCTCTCTTTCGTGTCGTCTGAGATTCCCAAAGATTGGAAAGCAGCTGCGGTCATCCCCCTCTTCAAAGGGGGGGACACTCTAGACCCAAACTGCTACAGACCTATATCTATCCTACCCTGCCTTTCTAAGGTATTCGAAAACCAAGTCAACAAACAGATTACCGACCATTTCCAATCTCACCATACCCTCTCTGCTATGCAATCTGGTTTCAGAGCTGGTCATGGGTGCATCTCAGCCACGCTCAAGGTCCTAAACGATATCTTAACTGCCATCGATAAGAAACATTACTGTGCAGCCATATTCATTGATCTGGCCAAGGCTTTTGACTCTGTCAATCACCACATCCTCATAAGCAGACTCAACAGCCTTGGTTTCTCAAATGATTGCCTCGCCTGGTTCACCAACTACTTCTCTGATAGAGTTCAGTGTGTCAAATCGGAGGGTCTGTTGTCCGGACCTCTGGCAGTCTCTATGGGGGTGCCTCAGGGTTCAATTCTTGGACCGACTCTCTTCTCTGTACACATCAATGATGTCGCTCTTGCTGCTGGGGAGTCTCTGATCCACCTCTATGCAGACGACACCATTCTGTATACTTCTGGCCCTTCTTTGGACACTGTGTTAACTAACCTCGAGGCAAGCTTCAATGCCATACAACTCTCCTTCCGTGGCCTCCAATTGCTCTTAAATGCAAATAAAACTAAATGCATGCTCTTCAACCGATCACTGCCTGCACCTGCCTGCCTGTCCAACATCACTACTCTGGACGACTCTGACATAGAATACGTGGACAACTACAAATACCTAGGGGTCTAGTTAGACTGTAAACTCTCCTTCCAGACCCACATCAAACATCTCCAATCCAAAGTTAAATGTAGAATTGGCTTCCTATTTCGCAAAACAAAGCATCCTTCACTCATGCTGCCAAACATACCCTTGTAAAACTGACCATCCTACCAATCCTCGACTTCGGCGATGTCATTTACAAAATAGCCTCCAATACCCTACTCAAAAAAATGGATGCAGTCTATCACAGTGCCCTCCGTTTTGTCACCAAAGCCCCATATACTACCCACCATTGCGACCTGTATGCTCTCGTTGGCTGGCCCTCGCTTCATACTCGTCGCCAAACCCATTGGCTCCAGGTCATCTACAAGACCCTGCAAGGTAAAGTCCCCCCTTATCTCAGCTCGCTGGTCACCATAGTATCACCCACCTGTAGCATGCGCTCCAGCAGGTATATCTCTCTGGTCACCCCCAAAACCAATTCTTTCTTTGGCCGCCTCTCCTTCCAGTTCTCTGCTGCCAATGACTGGAACGAACTACAAAAATCTCTGAAACTGGAAACACTTATCTCCCTCACTAGCTTTAAGCAACAGCTGTCAGAGCAGCTCACACAGCACCTGTACATAGCCCATCTCTAATTTAGCCCAAACAAATACCTCTTTCCCTACTGTATTTATTTTATTTTATTTATGTGGTCCTTTGCACCCCATTATTTTTATTTCTACTTTGCACATTCTTCCACTGCAAATCTACCATTCCAGTGTTTTACTTGCTATATTGTATTTACTTTGCCACCATGGCCTTTTTTTGCCTTTACCACCCTTATCTCACCTCATTTGCTCACATCATATATAGACTTGTTTCTACTGTATTATTGACTGTATGTTTGTTTTACTCCATGTGTAACTCTGTGTTGTTGCATGTATCGAACTGCTTTGCTTTATCTTGGCCAGGTCGCAATTGTAAATGAAAACTTGTTCTCAACTTGCCTACCTGGTTAAATAAAGGTGACATAAAAAATAAAAATGTATTATATTTAAATGGTTATAAAGTACTGTTTGAATTTATATATTGAAAGGTTTCTGGTGTGCTCAGATAAATTATTCAATTTCTTTATTGCTCTAAATCGAAATGTTATTTAGCCTATTTCTCTTTTGTCTGGATAACACATAGATGGTGGACAATCTATTCCTAGTATTTACTTAATGTCTATCTCGTACCAACTGAGTACTGTTGTGAATAGAGTTTGGCCATTTTAAATTGTGTATATTATAAAATAAAATAAGCATGTTTTTTTTTAATTATCTTGTTAATTGATGACCAACCAAGAGCATTGCGCATGACTACAACAGAAGAACCATATCTCCACCTTAAAGCAATCCTTGCTGCTTTGTTCTGTGCAATCTGCAGTCTCCTAATTTCACTAGCTGATGCTTTTCCCCAGACCACAGAACAGTAGTTCACCTCATGGCCAATTAATGCTAGGGGTTATTTGCTTAAGAATCTTTCCTGGTAAATATTTAATTATCCTTCTGATCATGCATGCAGTTTTAATATTTATTTTCATAGATTAGTTATTTGAGACAACCATGATAAGCAGTTGTCTAGCTGCACGCCTAGTCGTTTGGTTGCTGCCACTTCCTCAAGTTGTACTCCCCCCACACTTAATTGTATCCCATGATGTGTTGGCCTTTTCCTGGTGGAACAGACCAACATAACTTTTGGTTTTATTGGTGTTTAAAACAAGTTTGTTCCTGCAAACCCACTCCTTGATATTTTCCAAATCTACTTGTAGAGCTTGCTGTACCTGTTGAACGATTGTCTTGCTGTAGAAAATGTAGTATCATCTGCAAATATCGTAACTTGAGTTTCAGATAATGCACAAGGAAGGTCGTTGGTATATATTAAGTACAGAAGTGGCCCAAGGCAGCTGCCCTGCGGTATTCCACAGTTTAAAGCATGAGGGGAACAAAATGAACCATAGATATAGGTGGACTGTTTTAGATATGACTGTACCCACTTCAATGCCACCTCCTTAAAACCATAAAGCAATAATTTTGTCAAAATTATTTTATGATCCACAAAATCAAATGCTGCACAAAAATAAAAAAAATAGTACACCCACAAACATGACATTATCCATAGCGTTCAGCCACTGGTCAGTCATGTCAACCAATGCCGTGGTAGTGGAATGGTTTTTGCAATAAGCATGCTGATTGGCTGTAATCAGATCATTCTTTTCCATGTACTCCCATATTGTCTACTCACAATACCCTCTGATATCTTCCTGAGTGAAGGGAGTAGACTAATTGGTCGACTATTGGCAGGAGTAATGGGTTCTTTGCTGTCTTTCGGAATAGGACACAGTTTAGCATGCTTCCGTACATTTGCAAACATCCCCTTTTCCAGTGACCAATTAAATATGTATTTCAGTGGAGCTGCAATCTGGGGAGCAGCATATCGAAGTAAAAAAATGTCCATAAGATCATAACCTGTAGATTTACCATCGGGTAATGACTTCAATAGGTTTAACACCCCCTCTACTAACACCATTTGTAGACTAAAAGAGCAGGTTTTTGTGAAATAACATTTCTTTGTTACAATTTCATTTAACTGCATAATTATGTGTGTTCTATAATTGTGTTGATCATTTTCTAGTTTAGATTTGTGTGCATCTTATTACAGTCCATTGCATGTTTTGAGGGAGCTATAAGATATATATCTCTCAAACACAAGGTTAACTGTTACTTTAACTGTTACATTATACTGTCCAAACAATACATATCATTTACAAATACATTTCTGACGTAGGTAGATTTTTTTACACAATGGTATCATCTTATTTAGTGACAGATTACAATTATTTTCCCTAAACTATTTAAGCTTAGAAACAGGTATCAAATTATGTATGCACATCTTTATTATTTTGTTCAAGTTTGTAAAAAGAAAACATAAAATGATACATGACTGATTTCCAAATAAGTCCAACATAATCTTTCTGTTATTTCTTAGAAAACAATCACTCAAGGTACAAGTGACTGAAAAGCAAATACAGTACATACACAAATCTCTGTATCTTTGCAGTACATCATGATACATTCACCACTGGCTTTACTGAGTTTCCGAAGCCAAAGGCAAAATAATATTTGAAGATGTGTTTGAATTTTGGGTCTCTCAGGCCGTATATGAGGGGACTCAGACACCTGGGGAAGATTATGAGGCCTACAAACAGAACATACTGAATATGCATCACTACCACAGGGTCCATGTGCCAGTGAATCAGGGTGTTAATAGTGTTAAAGAGGGTGGAGGAGAGACACAGGCCCAGCTGAATCAGGTGTAGGAGCACTGTTTTGTGGGCCTTACTGGCCGAAGTCTTGTCAGAGGAAACAGACCTAGCTGTGACCAGGATGGCGATGTACGTGTAGACAATGATGACACCTACTGTCACAAAATTCAACGTGGTGAAAGCTATGTTTAACTCTATATAAATCTGTTGTGTGTATAGATTGTACCTGCTACAGAAAATCTGCATAGTAAAAGGTGTAGACTCAATTGTAACAAACACAAAGACTTCAATGAGAGTGTTTAAGGAGCCCAAGACCCACATCACAGCGATGGCCACATGTGTCCTCCTGCAGGTGGCAATCTGAGCGTGTCTCAGTGGGAAGCAGATGGCCACATACCTCTCCAGTGACATCACAGCCAGGTTGAAAGGGGAGATTATTGCAATGATTCCCGCAGAACAAGACATAACCATACAAACATAGCTAATCATCTTCAGTCTGGTCACAGCAAGCATATACATCACCATACTCATAGTAAGGTGGAGAGAATCAGAGAAAAGCAAATGGCAAAATAGAATATAGCGAGTGGTTTCCTGAAAGACAGGCTTACTCATCAAGGTGAACAGCATAATACCATTTACATAGAGGAAGAGAAGACATGGTGTCATGTACAGGACAGCCTTCACAGGTACCCCATACAGCCTCTGAAAGGTAGCTCCTGTTGTATTATACATGGTATCAGAGTGATGTCATATCTGTAAAGAAATAACACAGGTTAAGTGTAATATAAGTCCATAAATGCATGATCTAAATTTGCAAACATAAATGTAGCCATACTCTTGATAGGAAACAAAACAGATCAAATCTAAAGATACACTCAAGATGTAATCAACACACATCATATTGTAAATGTATTCTTTTAGGATAAGTCTATATTGAGAGAAGAAATCCTAACAATGAGTCAGAGGGTCCCTGTGTTGGTGTTTCTCTGTGTTGGTGTTTCTCTGTGTTTCTCTGAGTTTCTTGGAGTGAGTGGAGTGAATGGTGGATTTGCCTGTCCTCGTCTTCATATAAAGACACAAACACAACATAACACCATCACGTGTCCATCTAGTTACCAATCACAAGACTACAAGGTGATCTGGTCTCTTGGCAACTGCACGTGAGGGTTACAGCACATTGTTCATTGTCAATATTGGATGTGCCCATAAATGTTGTGTGTTTTCCTCCTCCTTTTTTAAAATCATTCCCTCATGCCGCAACAATTGGAAGAGCCTCCTAATTCATGTATCATTATCATGTACTTTTCATTTCGCCCAGCTTGACAAACTGGTAGCCTCCAAGTGAGATACCACTACAGCTCACATCCCTCTCTCTTTGAATGACCATAGTCTGTTCTAAGTGTTACCACTTACAGTATATGTTTCTCAAACTAGACACTCTAATGTACTTGTCCTCTTGCTCAGTTGTGCACCGGGGCCTCCCACTACTCCTTCTATTCTGATTAGGGACCAGTTTGCGCTGTTCTGTGAAGGGAGTAGTACACAGAGTTGTAGGGGATCTTCAGTTTCTTGGCAATTTCTCGCATGGAATAGCCGTAATTTCTCAGAACAAGAATAGACTGACGAGTTTCAGAAGAAAGTACTTTGTTCCTGGCCATTTTGAGCCTGTAATCGAGCCCAAAATGCTGATGCTCCAGATACTCAACTAGTCTAAAGAAGGCCAGTTTTATTGTTTCTTTAATCAGCATAACAGTTTTCAGCTGTGCTAACATATTTTCAAAAGTGTTTTCTAATGATCTATTAGCCTTTTAAAATGATAAACTTGGATTAGCTATAACGTGCCATTGGAACACAGTAGTGATGGTTGCTGATAATGGGCCTCTGTATGCCTATGTAGATATTCCATTAAAAATCAGCTGTTTCCAGCTACAATAGTCATTTACAACATTAACAATGTCTACACTATATTTCTGATCAATTTGATGTTATTTTAATGGACTAAAAAATGATTTTCTTTCAAAAACAAGGACATTTCTAAGTGACCCCAAAATTTTGAACAGTAGTGTACATACAGAATTATACAAATTGCTTTGAGAACCGGTTGTGCCTACTTACAACTCCTGCTGTAACACCCCTACCACTCTGTGTAATGTCAACAACATGGCTTTAGGATTGTTTACAATTCTTTCCATTTGGTTGACAGTAAATTACATTTAAGGTCAGGTGGAAGACAGGATATGCTAGACAACTGTACCTTTCCCAGTGGGTTAAATTATAGCCTTTGGCCTTTGACCACTGATCCCTGACAAGCAAGCATGTTGAAAGATTACAAGAAACCCTTGTTCCTCCACAGAAATACAGGCGTGATGATACAACAACAGTACCACACTTCATTACACTTCCATTTACCAACCCAGGCCATTGATTATTAATGTAAGACTATTTGATTTCAGAAAACAAATGCTTTACCATTTTCTTTAACCTTTGACTCTTGTTTTCTCACATAAAGGCAATTAGGATATGTCATTACTGAAGTCATTACAGAAAGTTCATCAATAATTCACAACAGAAAATAAGATTGCAGCACATCCCAGGGACCACATTACTCCTAAGGGAAAGACAGAGCCCACAAACAACAGAAAGCAGACAAACAAGTCAGGGACATTGCACTACCCAAATTAACTCATGCTGAAATCACTGACATTGACTCAACTTTAGCCTAAAGTCTACACTTCGTGTACTGGACAGATATACAGTGCATTCAGAAAGTATTCAGACCCCTTGGCCTTTTTACCACATTTTGTTACGTTACACCCTTATTCTAAAACAGATTAAATTACTTTTTTCCCTCATCAATCTACACACAACCCATAATGACAAAGCGAAAACAGTTTTATATATATTTTTTCTCCAAATGTATTAAAAAATAATAAACAGAAATACCTTATTTACATAAGTATTCAGACACTTTGCTCTGAGACTAGAAATTGAGCTCAGGCCATCTTGTTTCCATTGATCATCCTTGAGATGTTTCTACAACTTGATTGGAGTCCACCTTTGCTAAATTCAATTGATTGGAAGGCACAAACCTGTCTATATAAGGTCCCACAGTTGGGAAAAAAACAAGCTATGAGGTCGAAGGAATTGTTCATAGAGCTCCGAGACAGGATTGTGTTGAGGCACAGACCAGGGGAAGGGTACCAAAAAGTCTCTGCAGCATTGAAGGTCCACAAGTACACAGTGGCCCCCATCATTTTTAAACGGAAGAAGTTTGGAACCACCAAGACTCTTCCTAGAGCTGGCCGCCCAGCAAAACTGAGCAATCGGGGAAGAAGGGCCTTGGTCAGAGAGGATGGTAAGAACTCTGACAGAGCTCAAGATTTCTTCTGTGGATATTGGAGAACCTTCCAGAAGGACAACGATCTCTGCAGCACTCCACCAATCAGGCTTTTATGGTAGAGTGGCCAGACGGAAGCCACTTGGAGTTTGCCAAAAGTCACCTAAAGACTCTCAGACCATGAAAAACAAGATTCTCTGGTCTGATGAAACCAAGATTGAACTCTTTGGCCTGAATGCCAAGCGTCACGTCTGGAGGAAACCTGGCACCATCCCTGCTGTGAAGCATGGTGGTGGCAGCATCATGCTTTGGGGATGTTTATCAGCGGCAGAGACTGGGATCGAGGGAAAGATAAGCGGAGCAACGTACAGAGAGATCCTTGATGAAAACCTGCTTAGGAGGGCTCAGGGCCTCAGACTGGGGTGAAGGTTCACCATCCAACAGGACAACGACCCTAAGCACACAGCCAAGACAATGCAGGAGTGGCTTCGGGACAAGTCTCTGAATGTCCTTGAGTGGCCCAGCCAGAGCCCAGACTTGAACCTGATTGAACATCTCTGGAGAGACCTGAAAATAGCTGTGCAGCAACGCTCCCCATCAAACCTGACAGAGCTTGAGAGGATCTACAGAGAAGAATGGGATAAACTCTCCAAATACAGTTGTGCCGAGCTTGTAGCATCATACCCAAGAAGACTTGAGGCTGTAATTGCTTCCAAAGGTACATCAACAAAGTACTGAGTAAAGGCTCTGAACACTTTTGTAAATGTGATATTTCATTTTTTTTGCTTTGCCATTATGGGGTATTGTGTGTAGATTGATGGGGGGGGGGACTATTTAATCAATTTTCGAATAAGACTGTAAGTTAACAAAATGTGGAAAAAGTCAAGGGGTCTGGATACTTTCCGAATGCACTGTTTACTCTGGCTCCCGAGTGGCGCAGCGGTCAAAGGTACTGCATTTCACTACCGACCCTAGTTCGATTCCAGGCTGTATCACAACCGGTTTGCACGCCCAATTTTTCCGTTTTTGATTTGTTAAAAAAGTTTGAAATATCCAATAAATGTCGTTCCACTTCATGATTGTGTCCCACTTGTTGTTGATTCTTCACAAAAAAATACAGTTTTATATCTTTATGTTTGAAGCCTGAAATGTGGCAAAAGGTCGCAAAGTTCAAGGGGGCCGAATACTTTCGCAAGGCACTGTATATCATCAAACAATACATAATAAGCTTATACTTGTGTTAATCCCTTTGAGTTCATATTTTTATTTATTTTACCTTTATTTAACTAGGCAAGTCAGTTAAGAACAAATTCTTATTTTCAGTGACGGCCTAGGAACAGTGGGTTAACTTAGCCTGTTCAGGGGCAGAACGACAGATTTGTACTTTGTCAGCTCGGGGGTTTGAACTTGAAACTTGAAAACTTCCGGTTACTAGTTACTAGTCCAGTTACTAGTCCTTCCGGTTACTAGTCCAATGCTCTAACCATATCTTAGTTAAGTCAAAGCTGAATGATCTTCAGATCCACTTTTTTGTTGCAGCCATTTTCTCCACCACGTAACCTTTTAGAAAATAAAGACAAACACAAGAGACAGACAATTATAAGCCATTCTCAATCATCTGCTAACATAGGTCACATAAGACAACACAGAAAAACATTAGATAAACAAAGTTAACCTATTATTTCATTTTTTATAATTTTTTGTGTTTTAACACCTGTTTCTCCCCATTTTCTTGATATCCAATTGCGATCCATTTACGATCTTGTCTCATCGCTGCAACTCACCAACAGGCTTGAGAGAAAGGCAAAGGTCGCCAAACCGCACTTCTTAACACCCGCCCGCTTAATCAGGAAGCCAGCTGCACCAATGTGTCGGAGGAAACAACGCTTAACTGACGATTAAAGTCACCCTGCGGGCGCCCAGCCCACCACAAGGAGTCGCTAGAGCACGATGAGTCAAGTAAAGCCCCCAAGTAAAGCCCAAACCCTCCCCTAACCCGGATGACGCTGGGCCAATTGTGCGCCGCCCTATAGGACTCCCGGTCAAGCCCGGTTATGACACCGCCTGGGATCGAACGTAGGTCTGTAATGAAGCCTTAGAACTTAGTGCCTTAGAACGCTGTGCCGCTAGGGAGCACCAAACAATGTTAATCTTACCAACAATTGCCTCCATTCTTCTTATGTCGAGGGCCTCCTTTGCAACCGGTCAAAAGAATGGGTAAGTATACCAATATGAATATATTGTACATTTGCACACAAAAAAACAAAAGGAGCTTTTCGTGGACTTCAGGAAACAGCAGAGAGCGTACACCCCTATCCACATCGATGGGACCTCAGTGGAGACTACTGCAATGCTCTACTTTCCGGCTACCCGGATAAAGCACTAAATAAACTTCAGTTAGTGCTAAATACGGCTGCTAGAATCCTGACTAGAACCCAAAAATTTGATCATATTACTCCAGTGCTAGCCTCCCTACACTGGCTTCCTGTCAAGGCAAGGGCTGATTTCAAGGTTTTACTGCTAACCTACAAAGCATTACATGGGCTTGCTCCTACCTATCTCTCTGATTTGGTCCTGCCGTACATACCTAGACGTACGCTACGGTCACAAGATGCACGCCTCCTAATTGTCCCTAGAATTTCTAAGCAAACAGCTGGAGGCAGGGCTTTCTCCTATAGAGCTCCATTTTTATGGAATGGTCTGCCTACCCATGTGAGAGACGCAAACTTGGTCTCAACCTTTAAATCTTTCCTGAAGACTCATCTCTTCAGTGGGTCATATGATTGAGTGTAGTCTGGCCCAGGAGTGTGAAGGTGAACGGAAAGGCTCTGGAGCAACGAACCGCCCTTGCTGTCTCTGCCTGGCCGGTTCCCCTCTTTTCACTGGGTTTCTCTGCCTCTAACCCTATTACAGGGGCTGAGTCACTGGCTTACTAGGGCTCTTTCATACCGTCCCTAGGAGGGGTGCGTCACTTGAGTGGGTTGAGTCACTGATGTGATCTTCCTGTCTGGGTTGGCGCCCCACCTTGGGTTGTGCCGTGGCGGAGATCTTTGTGGGCTATACTCGGGCTTGTCTCAGGATGGTAAGTTGGTGGTTGAAGATATCCCTCTAGTGGTGTGGGGGCTGGGCTTTGGCAAAGTGGGTGGGGTTATATCCTTCCTGTTTGGCCCTGTCCAGGGGTGTCATCGGATGGGGCCACAGTGTCTCCTGACCCCTCCTGTCTCAGCCTCCAGTATTTATGCTGCAGTAGTTTATGTGTCGGGGGGCTAGGGTCAGTTTGTTATATCTGGAGTACTTCTGCTGTCCTATCCGGTGTCCTGTGTGAATTTATGTATGCTCTCTCTAATTCTCTCTTTCTCTCTTTCTTTCTCTCTCTCGTAGGACCTGAGCCCTAGGACCATGCCTCAGGACTACCGGGCATGATGACTCCTTGCTGTCCCCAGTCCACCTGGCCATGCTGCTGCTCCAGTTTCAACTGTTCTGCCTGTGATTAATTATTATTTGACCATGCTGGTCATTTATGAACATTTGAACATCTTGGCCATGTTCTCTTATAATCTCCACCCGGCACAGCCAGAAGAGGACTGGCCACCCCACATAGCCTGGTTTCTCTCTAGGTTTCTTCCTAGGTTTTGGTCTTTCTAGGAAGTTTTTCCTAGCCACCGTGCTTCTACACCTGCATTGCTTGCTGTTTGGGGTTCTAGGCTGGGTTTCTGTACAGCACTTTGAGATATCAGCTGATGTACGAAGGGCTATATAAATACATTTGATTTGATTTGATTTACTCAACTCTGCACCTTAGAGGCTGCTGCCCAATATACAATTGAAGTCGGGAGTTTACATACACCTTAGCCAAATACATTTAAACTCAGTTTTTCACAATTCCTGACATTCAATACTCGTAAAAATTCCCTGTCTTAGGTCAGTTAGGATCCCAACTTTATTTTAAGAACGTGAAATGGCAGAATACTCATAGAGAGAATGATTTATTTCAGCTTTTATTTCTTTCATCACATTCCCAGTGGGTCAGAAGTTTACATAAGGTCAATTAGTATTTGGTAGCATTGCCTTTAAATTGTTTAACTTGGGTCAGACGTTTCGGGTAGCCTTCCACAAGCATCCCACAATAAGTTGGGTGAATTTTGGCCCATTCCTCCTGACAGAGCTGCTGTAACTGAGTCAGGTTTGTAGGCCTCCTTGCTCACACATGCTTTTTCAGTTTTGCCCACAAATTTTCTATAGGATTGAGGTCAGGGCTTTGTGATGGCCACTCCAATACCTTGACTTTGTTGTCCTTAAGCCATTTTGCCACAACTTTGGAAGTATGGTTGGGGTCATTGTCCGTTTGGAAGACCCATTTGCGACCAAGCTTTAACTTCCTGACTGATGTCTTGAGATGTTGCTTCAATATATCCACGTAATTTTCCGTCCTCATGCTGCCATCTATTTTGTGAAGTGCACCAGTCCCTCCTGCAGCAAAGCACCCCCACAACATGATGCTGCCGCCCCCGTGCTTCACAGTTGGGGGAGGCTTGTTCTTTGGCTTGCAAGCCTCCCCCTTTTTCCTCAAAACATAACGATGGTCATTATGAACAAACAGTTCTATTTTTGTTTCATCAGACCAGAGGACATTTCTCCAACAAGTATGATCTTTGCCCCATGTGCAGTTGCAAACCATAGTCTGGCTTTTTTTAATGGCGGTTTTGGAGCAGTGACTTCTTCCTTGCCTGAGCAGCCTTTCAGATTATGTCGATATAGGATTTGTTTTACTGTGGATATAGATACTTTTGTACCTGTTTCCTAAAGCATCTTCACAAGGTCCTTTGCTGTTCTGGGATTGATTTGCTCTTTTCCTATCAAAGTACATTCATCTCTAGGAGAGATGCGGCTGCTTCCTGAGCCGTATGATGGCTGCGTGGTCCCATAGTGTTTATACTTGTATACTATTGTTTGTACAGATGAACGTGGTACCTTCAGGCGTTTGGAAATTGCTCCCAAGGATGAACCAGGCTTGTGGAGGTCTACAATTTTTCTTCTGAGGTCTTGGCTGATTTCTTTTGATTTTCTCATGATGTCAAGCAAAGAGGCACTGAGTTTGAAGGTAGGCCTTGAAGTACATCCACAGGTACACCTCCAATTGACTCAAATGATGTCAATTAGCCGAATTAGCCAATTATCAGAAGCTTCTAAAGCCATGACACCATTTTCTGGAATTTTCCAAGCTGTTTAAAGACACAGTCAATTTAGTGTATGTAAACTTTTGACCCACTGGAATTGTGATACAGTGAATTATAAGTGAAATAATCTGTCTGCAAACAATTGTTAGAAAAATTACTTGTGTCATGCACAAAGTAGATGCACAAAGTCCTAACCGACTTGCCAAAACTATAGTTTGTTAACAAGACATTTGTGGAGTGGTTGAAAAATGAGTTTGAATGACTCCAACCTAAGTGCTTGTAAACTTCTGACTTCAACTGTACATAGGCATGGAATCAGTGGTCACTAATAATGGAACACTAGTCACTTTTATAATGTTTACATACTGCTTTACTCATTTCATATGTATATACTGTATTCTATTCTACTGTATTTTAGTCAATGCCACTCTGACATTTTTCGTCCTAAAATGTATATATTTCTTAACTCCATTCTTTTACTTTCGATTTGTGTGTATTGTTGTTGTCACGATCGTCGTAATGAGCGGACCAAGGCACAGCATGAGTATAGTTCCACATATTATTAATCTCGTGAAACAAACAAAACAATAAAGAAACAGCGAAACATGACTAAACACAAACAATATCCCACAAAACACAGGTGGGGAAATGGCTACCTAAATATGATCCCCAATCAGAGGCAACGATAAACAGTTGACTCTAATTGGGAACCATATTAGCACCAACATAGAAATAGACATACTAGAACACCCCCTAGTCACACCCTGACCTACTTCACCATAGAGAACCAAGGGCTGGAACCAAGGGCTCTCTATGGGCAGGGCTGAAACCAAATGGGGAGGGTAGGGGGGGGGGTGATTAGTGGCGGTGGCGGCTCCAGTGCAGGTCGTAGCCCCCGCCCAGACCCCGGATCCAGGAATGGCACCGGGCTGAATGCCGTGCCTGGACTGAGCATCGGCGCAGAGGAAGGCTCCTGCCCTGAAGCGGGACTGGACACCGTGCCTGGACTGGGCATCGGTGCAGAGGAAGGCTCCTGCCCTGGAGCGGGACTGGACACCGTTCCTGGACTGGGCACCGGCGCAGAGGAAGGCTCCGGCCTTGGAGCGGGACTGGACGCCGTGTCTGGACTGGGCACCGGCGCAGAGGAGGGCTCCTGCCATGGAGCGGAACTGGATGCCGTGCTTAGATTGGACACCGGTGCAGAGGAAGGCTCCTGCCCTGGAGCGGGACTGGACGCCTTGCCTGGAAGCTCCGGACCATTGACCGTTGCTGGAGGTTCTGGACCGTTGAACGTAGCTGGAGGTTCCGGACCGTTGACCGTCGCTAGAGTTTCCTGACTGGGAACCGTCGCCGGAAGCTCTGGACTGTGTACCGTCGCCGGAAGCTCTGGACTGTGAACCGTTGCAGGAAGCTCTGGACTGTGAATCCGCACTGGAGGCCTAGTGTGTGGAGCCGGTACAGGTGGCACCGGACTGGTGACACGCACTTCAGGGCCAGTGCAGGGAGCTGGCACAGGACGTACCGGACTGGGGAGACGCACTGGCCATATTTGGCCAGCTAATGTTAAATTTTATGTGTTGGTTATGTAGGCTTCTTCTAACCCATAGCTTTCTACTACATATTGTAACAACTCTGGGTTCATAAGCGTGGATATCGACTCCGCTTGAGCATGTTTTTGGGGCACAGTTGACGGCACGCTGGACTTCGGGCTAGAGGTCAAGGGTTTGAGACCTGCTCCCTGCCTGTTTCATTACAATATAATAACACCATTAAATTATATTTTTTACATTAAAAACCACAGTTTATCATATAATTCCACTCATTCCAATAAATGTTATACCTCTTGATCTTCAAGAATAGGACTTGGAAATATATAGATTAGCCAAATTGTTTTACCTGAGCATAACCCCAAAACTAAGGACTTATTAGCCAGCCCTACTCTGTTGTTTATGATTTTGTTGTCATGGAGGACTGATTGGGCTCATTGATTCGAGGTGAAAAATAAATGCTGCGCTCATGGAATGGCATGCTTTGAGCAATACTGAAAAGTGCTATTTACATGTGAAAGATTTATAGGCAACTATGGGCGTTAAAAGGGTGGGACAAGATGCTCGCTCACTCACGCCAAATTCCGAGTTGATTGTGATTTATAAAGGGAAACAGGGAACTGTGTTATAAATCAGAATATTTTTGTGCATAAGCACTTTATCCTCCGCACAGTTTTATAAGTGAGGCCCCGGGTGTCTGTGACAGCACAGAGCAGCCTCCAGGTGGCGCAGTCGCATGTAGAGAAGATCAGACAGCTCTCTGGAGGCAGAGAAGAACCTAAATGACAGCCAAAGGATCACGCTACCTGCTGCCATGGGGGAGAAAGTAGACATCCCATAGGCATATCTGCGAATGCATTAACTTTAGATTTTTACATCCATTCTCACACCTTTGAGGCATTTACACTGTTGTCCACATCATGCTGTTTATAATGGGACTCTGTACTGGGCAATATGGATTGATGCTGCCTGTATGGAAGACTAGTGTGAAACAGACCTCGAATGGTGATCTGGTTATAGAGTGGATTTGATTTCCTTGGTATGACAATGATCAAAAGGTTGTTACTCAAATTCCTTGGAATCAAATCATAGCACCTATACTGCTATTGTGAATATTGCTGTCATGAGCTTGTGTGCATTTAAGCAGAAAGTCCAATTTGAGATTACAGCTTCAACGCTGTCTTTTTTACATCATGTACTAAAATGCATGTACATACTTTTTACAAGGGGGTTGATACGTGCTGAAAATACAAGTATTGGTTATGACTCTAAAGGAGGCAAAAAAGTGCATGTGACATTTTTTATTGCAGTCTGAACTTGTTTGTGTATCTGTATCAGTTATGTTGTCACTTTAAATGTATACTGAACAAAAATATAAAAACAACAATTTCAAAGATTTTACTGAGTTACATTTCATACAAGGAAATCAGACAATTGAAATAAATACATTAGACCCTGATCTATGGATTTCACATGACTGGGAATACAGATATGCATCTGTTGGTCACAGAAAACGAATAAAAAAAGGGTAGGGGAGTGGATCGGAAAACCTGTCAGTATCTGGTGTAACCAAATCATATCAAAATGTATTTGTCACATACACATGGTTAGCAGATGTTAATGCGAGTGTAGCGAAATGCTTGTGCTTCTAGTTCCGACAATGCAGTAATAACCAACAAGTAATCTGGCTAACAATTCCAAAACTACTACCTTATAGACACAAGTGTAAGGGGATAAAGAATATGTACATAAAGATACATGAATGAGTGATGGTACAGAGCGGCATAGGCAAGATACAGTAGATGGTATTGAGTGCAGTAGATGAGTATGGTGGCATATTAAAGTGGCTAGTGATACATGTATACATAAAGATGCATAGATGATATAGAGATATACGTATACATATGAGATATGTAAAAACAAAGTGGCATAGTTAAAGTGGCTAGTGATACATGTATTACATAAAGATGCAGTAGATGATATAGAGTACAGTATATACGTATACATATGAGATACATATGAGATGAGTATGTAAACAAAGTGGCATAGTTAAAGTGGCTAGTGATACATGTATTACATAAAGATGCAGTAGATGATATAGAGTACAGTATATACGTATACATATGAGATGAATAATGTAGGGTATGTAAACATTATATTAGGTAGCATTGTTTAAAGTGGCTAGTGTATTATTTTACATCATTTCCCATCAATTCCCATTATTAAAGTGGCTGGAGTTGAGTCAGTTGTTGGCAGCAGCCAGTCAATGTTAGTGGTGGCTGTTTAACAGTCTGATGGCCTTGAGATAGAAGCTGTATTTCAGTCTCTCGGTCCCAGCTTTGATGCACCTGTACTGACCTCTCCTTCTGGATGATAGCGGGGTGAACAGGCAGTGGCTCGGGTGGTTGTTGTCCTTGATGATCTTTATGGCCTTCCTGTGACATCGGGTGGTGTAGGTGTCCTGGAGGGCAGGTAGTTTGCCCCCGGTGATGCGTTGTGCAGACCTCACTACCCTCTGGAGAGCCTTACGGTTGTGGGTGGAGCAGTTGCCATACCAGGCGGTGATACAGCCCAACAGGATGCTCTCGATTGTGCATCTGTAGAAGTTTGTGAGTGCTTTTGGTGACAAGCTGAATTTCTTCAGCCTCCTGAGGTTGAAGAGGCGCTGCTGCGCCTTCTTCACGATGCTGTGTGTGGGTGGACCAATTCAGTTTGTCTGTGATGTGTACGCAGAGGAACTTAAAGCTTACTACCCTCTCCACTACTGTTCCATCGATGTGGATAGGGGGGTGTTCCCTCTGCTGTTTCCTGAAGTCCACAATCATCTCCTTAGTTTTGTTGACGTTGAGTGTGAGGTTATTTTCCTGACACCACACTCCGAGGACCCTCACCTCCTCCCTGTAGGCCATCTCGTAGTTGTTGGTTATCAAGCCTACCACTGTTGTGTCGTCCGCAAACTTGATGATTGAGTTGGAGGCGTGCGTGGCCAAGCAGTCGTGGGTGAACAGGGAGTACAGGAGAGGGCTCAGAACGCACCCTTGTGGGGCCCCAGTGTTGAGGATCAGCGGGGTGGAGATGTTGTTGCCTACCCTCACCACCTGGGGGCGGCCCGTCAGGAAGTCCAGTACCCAGTTGCACAGGGTGGGGTCGAGACCCAGGGTCTCGAACTTGATGACGAGCTTGGAGGGCACTATGGTGTTAAATGCTGAGCTGTAGTCGATGAACAGCATTCTCACATAGGTATTCCTCTTGTCCAGATGGGTTAGGGCAGTGTGCAGTGTGGTTGAGATTGCCATTTGCCTCATGCAGCACGACACATCTCCTTTGCATAGAGTTGATCAGGCTGCTGATTGTGGCCCTTGGAATGTTGTCACACTCCTCTTCAATGACTGTCCGAAGTTGCTGGATATTGGCGGGAACTGGAACAGGCTGTTGTACACCTTTATCCAGTGCGTCCCAAACATGCTCAATGGGTGACATGTCTGGTGAGTATGCAGGCCATTGAAGAACTGGGACATTTTCAGCTTCCAAGAATTGTGTGACAGATCCTTGCGACATGCTAAATGAGGTCATGGCGGCGGACGAATGGCACGACAATGGGCTTCAGGATCTCGTCACAGTATCTCTATGCATTCAAATTGCCATTGATAAAATGCAATTGTGTTCATTGTCCGTGGCTTATACCTGCCCACACCATAACCCCACCGCCACCATGGGGCATTCTGTTTACAATGTTGACATCAGCAAACGGCTCGCCCACACGATACCATACACATTGTTTGCCATTTGCCCGTTACTGTTTAAACAGGGATTTATCCATGAAGAGCACACATCTCCAGCGTGCTAGTTGCCATCGAAGGTGAGCATTTGCCCACTGAAGCCTGTTACAACCTCAAACTGCATTCAGGTCAAGACACTGGTGAAGTCTAAGAGCATGCAGATGAGCTTCCCTGAGACGGTTGACTGCCAAATTCTCTATAACAACAGCTCTGGTGGACATTCCTGCAGTTAAAACTTGATATATCTGTGGCATTGTGTTGTGTGACAAAACTGCACATTTTAGAGTGGCCTTTTATTGTCCCCAGGACAAGGTGCACCTGTGTGTAATGATAATGCTGTTTAACCCCCTAGAGTCGATTGACGCAACGGTGCGTCAATCTAAGTAACATAGTAAAAAAATCCCCATCAAATCTGTCAGTTCAAGCTAAAGATCTGTTTTTTTGCATTGGATGCGACTCAATCTCCCGCAGCCGCCGATATCACACTTCCGCATCTGCGATGAAAAGTGGCAGAGCTAGAGCGGTGTTTGTCAGACAATGAGAACATGAAAAAGTCTGTATAGTCTGAATGGTTTGATCTACTCTAGTTTATTTCTTTCTCGAACTGCATTGTTGGTTAAGGGCTTGTAAGTAAGCATTTCACGGTAAGGACTACCCCTGTTGTATTCGGCGCATGTGTCAAATAAATTTTTATTTGATCTACAAACTCTCACGAACACGAGGGTGTTCCCCGTTTTGCTCTACAACCCCCAAAAGTGTCATGTGAGTTGTCTGAAGGTAACTGGTACTGGTTTTAAAAAATGAATGGAAGGATGAAGGTAGTTTTGTAAACACATTTTTGCACAACATTTGAGAGAAATAAGCTTCTTGTACGTATGGAACATTTCTGGGATCTTTCATTTCAGCTCAGGAAACATGGGACCAACACTTACATGTTGCGTTTATGTTTTTGTTCAGTGTAAATAAAAAAGGATTTCTGATTGAATGATTTTTGATTATATTTGTTACTAGTACGTAACATACCAATAGAATAGCATAGGATTTGGTCTGGAGTGAAACTTGGTCTGGTATCAATTTCTTATGCAATCGGGGCATTGAGATAAAATGGATGAATATTTCCTTTAAGTCAACAAATTATGTCTTAAGTCCATGATTTATTGACTTAAGTCCATGTTAAGTCTTTTCTCAAGTTTGAATCGGGCACCCAATAAAGAGCAGTATGCAAGATGTGTTACCAGTGTCATAGTTACCAGTGTCATAGTTACCAGTGTCATAGTTACCAGTGTGAATTCTCTATTATGGCCTGCAGATGTCGATGTAGGTTCAAATATGGTCCTAGCTGTGCAGCTCTCGACTATGAATCTACTCATGCATGATGAGTGGTAATCTTGGGAAGAATAAAGCAGAAATCCAGTTGAAGGCTAGGCCCTAGTGAAGGAATGCACAACTTTATGGTGGTTTTATTAACATGCGCTCACCTTAAATAGTGGTCTTTCCCTCACTCAGTCAGAATGTATCTCTTTCAAATGGTGCCTATCTTTCCTATTCATTGAAGCATACAACTTGATGCTCTGGGATGTGAGCTCATCTTGATATTAGAGTGCTGGTGAGGTTTGAAAAGCTCTGACAATTTGAATCGGGGGTAAACTAAATCCATGGTCTTTTCCCTGACTGTAATTGTGTAAGGCTTTAGCCACAATTAAAGTCCTAATTTAACACCTGATGTACATAACAAATGGCACGTCTCAATAGGTGGTCCAGATATGACATGACATAGCATACATGGGGGGGAGGCCAATGACATTACATCAGGCCAACTGGCATACATGGAGGAAGTCTTTAAATTCTCTTTGGTTTAGCCTTCATGGAAAAAGCAGAATTAAATGGTCTAGAACTCCAAAAGTAACCCGGTCCGAACAGAGTACTGTACAGAATATCCTTGTCCCTGGGAAAACATGTAGTCCATTGAAAGACCCTTAGCTATACAGACAGACTACAGACAAACATGCATGCATCCATCCATCCATCCACTGACCCTGGCCTGGGAAACTGGATGCTTGAGTGTAGTTCCCTCAATTTCCATCATGACTTATTGTGCTTCATAGTCCCAGACCTGGCCACAACCCAGACAGACACTTGTGTATGAGACAGGACAGGAAAGAGAGAGAGATTCATGTGGGTAAACACAGAGGGGAGGAGGAGACCCACAGAATAAGAGGATAAAGAAGACAGAAAGAGGGGGACTTGCACTTATTTGATCTTCACTATGCCAGCACATTCACCAGCCCCACTCCAATCCCCCCTGGCCCTCACTGAAGAGCACTTGAGGATTACATAACATTCCTCAGAGAGACAAAGTACTCTGTGAAAGAGAACAATGTGAACACGGAGAGATGTTTGTTGTCCATGCCATAGGACAACAGCACAACACATTTTTAAACAGTCTCCTCATATCCTACATCAAACATGTTGTCATCATGGTTATTGTTCAAAGTGAAAGTTCTGTTACACAGCTCCTTTTCCTCCTCTGTTGCCCTCGGCTTCAATTAACTGCTTCATTTAATTAATTATGTATTATAACAGTTGTATTGTGGTTCCACATGAGAATTTGTGAGAAAAAAAATGTGCCCTCTTGTCTGACAATGGAAGTGCTAATGGTTTTACTTCTCTACCTTTCTTTAAATAATTATGCTGCCTCTCTCAAAACAAACCATTAATTTCCTTGCTAAAGATATGCAGATGTATTTTAACGTGGAGCAGAGTGCAAAGCATTCATCTAAGATTAACAGGACAGGACCTTAACTGTGCAGGTTCTGTTGCCATTTGTGAGTGTGTATGTGTACAAGCGTGTGTGTGTGTGTATGCTGTATGACCTATTCAGGCTGTCCAGTGTAAAGTCTGTTGGGTGCGTGTGTTTGTGGTAATTAGGGGAAACACTTGTGAAATGGGAAGATCAGTAGGAGAGGACTGCAGTAACTGACAATATCCAATCTGGTTCCAGATTATTCACAGGCCATAGATGTCTATGTCTCTATAATGATATAGAGGGCTACAGGCAAATAGAAATATGACACCCTACTGATTTTCAGTCACACATAAACAAGTTCTATAGACTTATTAATGGAGTTTATGTGGTAGATCATCTGAGATTGACAGTTACTGGCAAGGCCAGCTTCTCTTTGGATATTGTCAGTTGGTGAATAAATAAACACACTGCACTGTAAACACACAATAATGAAATACATTATATTTTAGATATAGTGTACATGACTGCATTATGAAATCCTAATATCACATCATCACTGTGTGAATGAAGATATTGCATCAGTGGGAAAAGCTATGTAGGAAAAAGTGAAGACACCTGAGGGATGATAGAATAAAAAAGGAGTTTGAGACAGCTAAGAGACTATTTATGCTTGATCTGAAAATGTGGTTGGAGGCGCCGTAAGATGGTGTGACGCAATTGCGAAGCCTCCGGAGGCACACAGAGGCCAAACTGAGCTCTGTACCATATTGCCGTGCGCCTCTCAAATGTTCTGACAACGTGGAAGGCTACGTATACCTCTGCATTTACATGCTTGGTTGATAGGTAGGTGAGAGCAGAAGGTAAATCACCATAAATGCAGACGTTGAAATGACCATGCAGCACCTTTAAAAGATAAATAGATTGAAATACAATACAGTGTCGAGTTTCAGGTCTCAGTTGATCTAAACATTGGCAGATGACAAGGGCTTGTCCAGAGCTGAGTGAATGCCCCTGCTCTCAGGCACATCGATGCAAGGACTCCCAGGGCTCTGCTGCTGGGGCCACCGACAAACAGGACGCTCATGTTATGACAGCCACTCACTGCCCCGTGGTGAGGGGTTGTGGGAGAGTTTTGGAAAACTTTGAAGTCATTTTATTTTGATGAGGTCATGAGTGTGGTGTAACCAATGATGTGTATATAAATCATTGGGTGTAACCATAGATCATACAATGATCATAAAATGAAACAAATGAAGCATGTACAGTATTTGTTCCACCCCCTCCACCATCAAAACTGTCCAAGACTCCCTAACAATAGGACTCTGTACCATCTGTAAGCCTGCCTCTGTGCAAGGTGTAATGACTCTGGGTCTGGCTGACTGGTATATAGCCAAGTAACCTGTTGCTAGATCATTGCTTGTTGTGAATGATCACATGCTCTCTTTTCTCATATACTAGGATAGCAGTGTCTGAGCTCTTTGTAGCCCCAATATGAATGTAATTTCATCACTAATCTGACGAGGTATCTCTGAGATTCTAATACCCAGACATTGTGATTTCTTTAAAAAGTCTCTATCAATGGTGTGCTCAGAAAAGTATTCGTAGCATTCACAATGGCTAGGGCACTCTAAGATATATTTTTCCCCCATCTCATCAATCAGACGGAAAGACGTGCAGAACACATCCCAACACACACACCCTGGGTTGCCTCACACTGTGCCAGGGTGTGGATGAATAGGGTGGCATGAGAGTAATTGTGTCCCTGGTGGCTCTTGAGAAGACATAATATGAGACTCAAATTAAAGCACTGACCTGGTTAGCTTCCAGCCAACAGGAGGGGCGCCCCCCCATAATTGCTGTTTGCAAGGATTAGCTAGTTAATTTGTGAACGCCCCAATTAGACTTGGGATGGGGTGGTGCTCTAGTTGTTGAACAGCGGCAGGGGGTCGGATACACAGATTGGGTTTTTGGAGATAGGATATGGTGGGGGATTACCAGTGGGGTACAGGGGGTTAAGGTTGATACTGGTCCTGTATTAACTTGCCTTCAGAGAGAGGTGAAACATGCATAGAAGAGGAATTAATTCGTACATGGGGTGCAGCGATAGGCCTACAGCAATGGATGATTGTGGACACAAACACACTGACACATGCACTACACTCATTGTGCTGCATTCTCCATGCTGTACACAGCAATGTGTCTGAATAAAACCTCCACTTGGTGAGAATATGTGTCAACGCCAGAGTGTTACTCAACACATGTCAATCATATTGATCTTAAGAAAAGCTTAATTCATTCTTCAGTGAATTTATTATAATCATGTGTTGTTTTTCACTTATCACGGGGAAATTAAACCCGGTTAAAACACAGTACGCATGCTTTATTTCATACTCAGTAGCCTAAATATGTCATGGAGCAACACAATTTAAATCAATATTTGCAATAAGGATGACGTAATCTAACAACGTCTTTCTGGGGTGGTGTGGTGGAAGATTGCCTCTCATTTGACTGTATCGCTGGAATCAGGTGAGCTCCCCTTATCGCTGCTCTAGTGGTACAGTCCAATCGCAGTTAGGAGTTGTTGCTGAGGAGGTTTCATGGTCCGGCGGACAGACAAACGTGTTCGGTGAAAGACGGATCTACTTTCAAAATGTTCCTGCCTTGCCTCAGGAATTACCCGCTTCATAAGAGACAGCATGCTGTATTTATTTTTCTTCTGTACAGCTTGACAGGTATGCTATCCATTATGCTCGCTCGCTCGGTAACATTAACGAATGTAAAATATTTGGAGAAGTTCTGAGTGCAGCCAACGAGAGCGAGCCAGAAAGCCGAGTGTTTCGCGCGACTCTGACTACTTGTATGGGGCTCCTCTACAGTCTGAACAACATTTGTTTTAGTAGTTCATTTTAGATGTGGACTGTTGTTTCTATAAGAAAGGTTGACTTTACCATTAAGGACTGTGCAAGGGCAAGGCAGGTGTCCTTTTGTTGAGAAGTTTAGTGTTGGAATGGTGCCGCTGCCGATGATTGTGTGATCCGCGGCTGCCATGGAAACATTATTCATTGTAGGCATTATTCACAGGAAACTACTGAGGAGCAACAGTGAGGTGCTCTTCAGTGGTGAGACAACTTTGAAGAGCAACACGGTCGCACAGCAACTGCACTCACCTTTACTAACTAAACTGAAGACGTCTGATCCAAACAGCCAATACTTGGTTGTTGTATTTAGTTGAAGTTATGATTCACAATTTTATTTACATCGCTCCAAACTAGGCCTCTTTTGGAGACTCGTTTTGGAGAGTGGGGACTGTGGGCGCTACAGCAAGGAGACCCCTGGCTGCTCCTAACATAAATTCCATAATAGGACATTTATGGTAGGAGACACTCACCTGTGGTGTTATGTGCTTTTAGCAACACAGGTGTTTCTACTGAACAAAAATATAAACGCAACGATTTCAGATTTCAATTTTATTTAGTTACATTTTATATAAGGAAATCAGTCGATTCAAATAAATAAATTAGGGCCTAATCTATGGATTTCACATGACTGGGCAGGGGTGTAGGCATAGGCCCACCCACTTGGGAACCAGGACCACCCACTGGGGAGCCAGGCGCAGCCAATCAGAATGAGTTTTTCCCCATAGAAGGGCGTTATTACAGACATAAATACTCCTTAGTTTCATTTGCTGTCCGGGTGGCTGGTCTCAATTCAATTCTCTGGCAACAGCTCTGGTGGACATTCCTGCGGTCAGCATGCCAATTGCATGCTCCCTCAAAACTTGAGACATCTGTGGCATTGTGTTGTGTGACAAAATGGCACATTTTAGAGTTTTTTTTAGTGACCCCCAACACAAGGATAATGCTGTTGAATCAGCTTCTTGATATGTAAACTAATTTGTGCACAAAATTTGACAGAAAATAAGCTTTTTGTTCATATGGAACATTTCTGGGATCTTTTATTTCAGCTCATGAAACATGGGACCAACACTTTACATGTTGCATTTATATTTTTGTTCAGTATACATAGCTACAGTAGTGTTGCTTTCAATTGTGTTGCGTTGCACAAAAACAGTCCGTTGGAAGCCAGAAGTTAAATACAATTCCATTCCAACTTCTGTGCCGGTGGGTGGAACTGCTGGTCAGTATTCCTCTCTGCTTACCTCATGGCAAAATAAAAGTCCCCCACAAGTTATTCCTTTTTTGTCCACACACGGTGCACGTGCAGGACTTTTTATTTTTACATGAGATAAGCGGAGAGGAAGTGCGTCTACAACAGACCCACGTTTGGGAAGTCTGTATTATTAAACAATCTTTTAGATATTTTGTCTGAATTGCCCATCCTGCTTAATGACCAACCATCCTGCCCACCAGCACAGTACGTTGAAATGGAATTGTATTTAAAGGTAGAGTCCACTAAATTCCATTGCCACGAGCAGCACAGGTGATATTGAGATTGAGCTAGATGCAACACTTAGCGCTCAGACAGTCAAATAGTATCTATGTGAAAGCCACAGGCTTCAACTCTCTTAGTTGTTGTGTAAATTGACCCACTATGTTGTTGTTTACTTTCTGCATATACGTCATCTCGCCGAGTCTACCTTTAACTTCTGGTTTCCACGGAATGTTTTTGTGCAACCAAATACAATTGAAAGCAATGCTAATGTATGTAAGTACACCCGCATTGATGAAAACACCTTCCGTGGTGTCTGTGTCCTAGAAATAGGAACTAGGGAATATCATTGTTCATTTTGGCATTATTTTTGATATTTAGTCTTTTGACAAAAATGTCATTGTCTTAGTAACATTTTTGCCATTTTAATTATGATTTAGTCTAGTTATTGTCAAAATGACAGTGGGCCATTTTACTTAAGTAAATGCCATTTAATTTTAGTCATATCACATTTTTATTGCCTCATTAACCTATAGAAAAGATAAATCACAGATTTTCATGTGCACAAACATACATAGCCATGTTCTACCAACACATTTTTCTACATAACTTCCTATCGCATGATTCTCTTCCCAACAGTCAAATTGGCAGAAGAACACATTACTCTGCAGCAGGTTAAAAATCACACCCCATGACAGGGCTCCAGACAAAAATGTTCCCCTGGTGGCACTTGTACCACATTTTCAGTTTGTGGCACCAGCCTATGATTTGATCGCACCAATTTTTTTCTGTGGCAATGTAAGTGCTTGATTTGGACTGAAATAGTATGTGGACACCTCTTCAAATTAGTGGTTTACAGGTGTATTAAATCGAGCACACAGCCATGCAATCTCCATAGACAAACATTGGCTGTAGAATGGTTCGTTCTGAAGAGCTCAGTGACTTTCAACGTGGCAACATCAATAGATGCCACCTTTCCAACAAGTCAGTTTAAATTTCTGCCCTGCTGGAGTTGCCTGGGTCAACTGTAATTGCTGTTATTGTGAAGTGGAAATGTCCAGGAGCAACAACGGCTCAGCCGCAAAATGGTAGGCCACACAAGCTCAAAGAATGTGACCGCGGAGTGCTGAAGCGCGTAGTGTGTAATGTCTCTACAAGAACTGTTAGTCGGGAGCTTCATGAAATGGGTTTCCATGGCCGAGCAGCCGCACACAAGCCTAAGATCAACATGCGTAATGCCAAGTGTCAGCAGGAGTGGTGTAATGCCTGCCATTGGACTCTGGAGCAGTGAAACGTGTGCTCTGGAGTAGAGGTCGACCAATTATGATTTTTCAAATCCGATACCGATTATTGGAGGACCCCAAAAAAACGATACCGATTAATCGGCCAATTTTTATTTATTCGTAATAATGACAATTACAACAATACTGAATGAACACTTATTTTAACTTAATATAATACACCAATAAAATAAATGTAGCCTCAAAAAAATAATGAAACATATTCAATTTGGTTTAAATAATGCAAAAACAAAGTGTTGGAGAAGAAAGTAAAAGTGCAATATGTGCTATGTAAGAAAGTTAACATTTCAGTTCCTTGCTCAGAACATGAGAACATATGAAAGCTGGTGGTTCCTTTTAACATGAGTCTTCAATATTCCCTGGTAAGAAGTTTTAAGTTGTAGTTATTATAGGAATTATAGGACTATTTCTCTCTATACGATTTGTATTTCATATACCTTTGACTATTGGATGTTCTTATAGGCACTTTAGTATTGCCAGTGTAACAGTATAGCTTCCATCCCTCTCCTCGCTGCTACCTGGGCTTGAACCAGGAACACATCGACAACAGCCACCCTCGAAGCAGCATTACCCATGCAGAGCAAGGGGAACAACTACTCCAAGTCTCAAAGCGAGTGACTTTTGAAACGCTATTAGCGCGCACCCCGCTAACTAGCTAGCCATTTAACATCGGTTACACCAGCATAATCTCGGGAGTTGATTAGGCTTGAAGTCATAAACAGCGCAATAGCTGCTGGCAAATGCACAAAAGTACTGTTTGAATGAATGCTTACGAGCCTGCTGCTGCCTACTACTGCTCAGTCAGACTGCTCTATCAAATCACAGACTTAATTATAACATAACAACACACAAAAATATGAGCCTTAGTTTCCGGATTCGACCATATTAATGACCTATCATCTCAAAAACAAAATGTTTATTCTTTCAGTGAAATACGGAACCGTTACATGTTTTATCTAACGGGTGGCATCCCTAAGTCTAAATATTCCTGTTACATTGCACAACCTTCAATGTTATGTCATAATTACGTAACATTCTGGCAAATTAGTTCACAATGAGCTAGGCGGCCTAAACTGTTGCATATACCCTGACTCTGCGTACAATGAACGCAAGAGAAGTGACACAATTTCACCTGGATAATATTGCCTGCTAACCTGGATTTCTTTTAGCTAAATATGCCGGTTTATAAATATATACTTCTGTGTATTGATTTTAAGAAAGGCATTGATGTTTATGGTTAGGTACACGTTGGAGCAACGAGTCCTTTTTCGCGAATGCGCACTGCATCGATTATATGCAACGCAGGACACGCTAGATAAACTAGTAATATCATCAACCATGTGTAGTTATAACTTGTGATTACTATTGATTGATTTTTTATAAGATAAGTTTAATGCTAGTTAGCAATTTACCTTGGCTTCTTACTACATTCACGAAACAGGCAGGCTCCTCGTGAGGCAGGTGGTTAGTGTTGGACTAGTTAACCGTAAGGTTGCAAGATTGAATCCCTGAGCTGACAAGGTAAAAATCTGTTGTTCTGCCCCTGAACAAGGCAGTTAACCCACCGTTCCTAGGCCATCATTGAAAATAAGAATGTGTTCTTAACTGAGTTGCCTAGTTAAATTATTTTTAAAAAGGGAAAAAAAGAGCATGTACACTGATTGTTTAAAGCAAAACTACCAAACCTATCGCTGATGGTGAACCTTAGCTATCAAAATAAAATCTCTTCAGCAGATAGCCTATAGCCACATCAGAGTTGTCTCTGGTAGCTTACTTTTATTCCAGTAAAATACCATTTTCAACAGTGCATAGTTCACAATAACCAATTAAATTGCAAGGTTGTCACTCAGCTAATAAAGCCTAATATCGCGCAAGCCATTTTAGCATTTGAATGCTGAATGGTGCCATGCAGATGTGCAAGATCAGTAAGAGGCCGCCTAGCTCTTGTTGGTCAGCATGCGAACCTGGGTACAGTGCACAGTTTGACTAGGCTACTGATATTCCCTCCGGTTGTTCGGCATGGAAAATGACTTATAGATCAATGATTGTCAACAACATTACATGCAGTTTGACACTGAAGGAAAGGACACATCATTTGTCACAAAATATGAGGAATTTTCAGGAAGGTAGAAAGAAAGTAATATATAATGTTAGTGAATTGGCGATTCGTACCGTTTGATTCGATTTTCTGACTGATGCATGTTACATTTTGGATCAGTTTGGGGTCCAAAGCTACTATATATATTTCCCGCAATTTGATTTTGAAATGTTATACAGCCAGAAGCCTTTTTACTCTATCCCAGAGCAGCAGGCTCCAGCGAAACAGGCCCGGGCTGGGCAGACTCTTTCATTACAGGAATCATGAGGATAATGCACTTTGACCAAATCAGTTTTAGCTGCCAAAAAATAGGATGTTTTCTAACTTGTTAGTGAGGTGACCATGTAATAAATGTTTAGCTCACACTATGACCAACAAAAAATGTAACTTGCACAGCCAAGTCAAAAGATCGCAAAATGCAACTAAATGGCCACATTCTGGAGCCCTGCCCCTTGACATACTGTGGCTATATTGTACTCAAAGTTCTGTCATCCAATAACAGCATTGCAACATTACAAAGAGAAAGCCTTTACAATTCTACTAATCTTATGCATGCTTTTGATTGGACTAAACAAATAACACTGAAAAGCTATCAATCTCTCCAAAAACTCTTGTCCAGTCCATTTACTTGTAAGATTTTAGTCACAGAGATGATTTAGTTTCATCTCGTTTATCGTCAACCAAAATGAAAAAAACATTTTAATTTAGTTGAAAAAAAAATTGGGGGTCTAAATTTTGGTCAGTTATCGTCTCGTCAATTGACACTGGAAAAATAGCTGTTTGACAAATATTTTTGTTAACTGGGGATTATCTGATGTATGTAGTAGGAAGTGGTAGATTCTGCAGACCGGTCCAGAAGGCATCAACATGATGGTCACCTTTTGCTGGTTACAGTCAATTGTGGGTAATACAGTGCTTGATATTGAGTTTGTTTGTGGACATCTGTCTCCATTTACTACACTGACGACGATCAAACAATAGTCTAAAGGTGGTCTCGCTAGCCATGACAGAAGATGAAATAAACGCATGGCAAATTGGTCCAATTGGTGTGCCATATGCAGCACCTGTCGCTAGCATTGAAACGTTTGCTGTCAGGCAAGTGAACATTAGTTTTAGTTGATTGATTTGGGGTAGGTGTGTCTGTGCAGTTAAATCTGTTTCACCTGTCCTGAACTGATTGAGATGCACTTTTTGTTGTCAGTTCATTATTTTAGTTAATATTATTATGCTGTACAGCAGGTGCTATAAAGATGGCTGTCGACTTCCCAGGAATTGGTGAATCCATAAAAGTCTCTTTAGGGAGATCAACGATGCTCCAATATAGACACGATGGTCGGTAGGCTAGTTCTGTGGTAATTTATCTCACGTCTCTTACATTAGAAATGGTGGGCCATGTTGTTATTGTTGCCTGGTTTAGCAGGGCTTTTCATGAGACTCTAGCTGTTTCTGTTGTCTGTCTGGTTAAAAGTCAATTATTTATGTAGTGCTGATTTAAAAAAATAATGCAGTCGACCCTGTTTAGAGATCAATATGGTCTCTCTCTCTCGCTGTCTCTCGCTCTACACACACACACACACACACAGACACACACAGACACAGAGAGGCGTCTCCAGCCAGTGTGAGACCTTGGGTCCGGTAAGGTGGAACACAGCCCCCCAGGTGGCCCATGCATGGCCATTAGCTGCTGTGTTCAGACTGACTGATGGCAACAGGGGAAGAGGAGAAACAGTTAAAATACCACAGGGGAGCGGGGGATTACTGCCGGCATTCCTCTAACATCACTGGTGACTGCTGTGTCTCTGTTCCCTCTGTTCTACACTCTTAGAAAAAAGGAGCTATCTAGAATCCCCCCGCTGCCCCACAGGATAACCATTTGAAGAACCCCTTTTGGTTCCATGTAGGACCCTTTCCACAGAGAGTTCTGCATGAAGCCAAAAGGGTCCTATGTGGAACCAAAAAGGGTTATTTCTAAGAGTGTAGGAGGATTCTCTCCTTCTCATTTCCTCCTCTACCCTTTATTCTGTAGTCAGCTTCTATCTATGTCTTGGCTCCTTCCTCTTCTGTCAGTATGTCTTCCTACTTGTGGCCTTCGATCGATGAAGGCACTGATGTGACTTGGGAATTGAAAGTAGCTCAATGCTTTTACTGAACCAACACCCACCTTCTCAATGCATCACCGTTGTCTCTGCAAAATATTTGTACACTGCTCAAAAAAATAAAGGGAACACTTAAACAACATAATGTAACTCCAAGTCAATCACACTTCTGTGAAATCAAACTGTCCACTTAGGAAGCAACACTGATTGACAATACATTTCACATGCTGTTGTGCAAACGGAATAGACAACAGGTGGAAATTATAGGCAATTAGCAAAACACCCCCAATAAAGGAGTGGTTCTGCAGGTGATAACCACAGACCACTTTACAGTTCCTATGCTTCCTGGCTGATGTTTTGGTCACTTTTGAATGCTGGCGGTGCTTTCACTCTAGTGGTAGCATGAGACGGAGTCTACAACCCACACAAGTGGCTCAGGTAGTGCAGCTCATCCAGGATGGCACATCAATACGAGCTGTGGCAAGAAGGTTTGCTGTGTCTGTCAGCGTAGTGTCCAGAGCATGGAGGCGCTACCAGGAGACAGGCCAGTACATCAGGAGATGTGGAGGAGGCCGTAGGAGGGCAACAACCCAGCAGCAGGACCGCTACCTCCACCTTTGTGCAAGGAGGAGCAGGAGGAGGACTGCCAGAGCCCTGCAAAATTACATCCAGCAGGCCACAAATGTGCATGTGTCTGCTCAAACGGTCAGAAACAGACTCCATGAGGGTGGTATGAGGGCCCGACGTCCACAGGTGGGGGTTCAAATCAAATCAAATGTATTTATATAACCCTTCGTACATCAGCTGATATCTCAAAGTGCTGTACAGAAACCCAGCCTAAAACCCCAAACAGCAAGCAATGCAGGTGTAGAAGCACGGTGGCTAGGAAAAACTCCCTAGAAAGGCCAAAACCTAGGAAGAAACCTAGAGAGGAACCAGGCTATGTGGGGTGGCCAGTCCTCTTCTGGCTGTGCCGGGTGGAGATTATAACAGAACATGGCCAAGATGTTCAAATGTTCATAAATGACCAGCATGGTCGTATAATAGTAAGGCAGAACAGTTGAAACTGGAGCAGCAGCACGACCAGGTGGACTGGGGACAGCAAGGAGTCATCATGTCAGGTAGTCCTGGGGCATGGTCCTAGGGCTCAGGCCCTCCGAGAGAGAGAATTAGAGAACGCACACTTAGATTCACACAGGACACCGAACAGGACAGGAGGGGTACTCCAGATATAACAAACTGACCCTAGCCCCCCGACACATTAACTACTGCAGCATAAATACTGGAGGCTGAGACAGGAGGGGTCAGGAGACACTGTGGCCCCATCCGAGGACACCCCCAGACAGGGCCAAACAGGAAGGATATGTGCTTACAGCCCAACACCGTGCAGGACGTTTGGCATTTTCCAGAGAACACCAAGATCGTCAAATTCGCCACTGGCGCCCTGTGCTCTTCACAGATGAAAGCAGGTTCACACTGAGCACATGTGACAGACGTGACAGTCTGGAGATACCGTGGAGAACATTCTGCTGCCTGCAACATCCTCCAGCATGACCGGTTTGGGGGTGGGTCAGTCATGGTGTGGGGTGGCATTTCTTTGGGGGCCGCACAGCCCTCCATGTGCTCGCCAGAGGTAGCCTGACTGCCATTAGGTACCGGGATGAGATCCTCAGACCCCTTGTGAGACCATATGCTGGTGCGGTTGGCCCTGGGTTCCTCCTAATGCAAGACTATGCTAGACCTCATGTGGCTGGAGTGTGTCAGCAGTTCCTGCAAGAGGAAGGCATTGATGCTATGGACTGGCTCGCCCGTTCCCGAGACCTGAATCCAATTGAGCACATCTGGGACATCATGTCTCGCTCCATCCACCAACGCCACTTTGCACCACAGACTGTCCAGGAGTTGGCGGATGCTTTAGTCCAGGTCTGGGAGGAGATCCCTCAGGAGACCATCCGCCACCTCATCAGGAGCATGCCCAGGCGTTGTAGGGAGGTCATACTGGCACGTGGAGGCCACACACACTACTGAGCCTCATTTTGACTTGTTTTAAGGACATTACATCAAAGTTGGATCAGCCTGTAGTGTGGTTTTCCACTTTAAGTGTGACTCCAAATCCAGACCTCCATGGGTTGATAAATTTGATTTCCATTGCTAATTTTTGCGTGATTTTTTTTGTCAGCACTTTCAACTATGTAAAGAAAAAAGTATTTCATAAGAATATTTCATTCATTCAGTTCTAGGATGTGTTATTTTAGTGTTCCCTTTATTTTTTTGAGCAGTGTATATTTGACAGCACTGGCATAATAAGACAAACAGACACAATGTTAGATGGAATTGTATTGTTTGACCTGTAAGGTTGTGACTGTTATGGAATTTGGGGTAATGATTAATTGTCATGCAAATGACCACAGTTATTGACATAATTGTAATTTTTGTTAAAATGTTTTGAGCTTGTAATGCATCTTTGAAATGAGCTACAACATAGGCCTACCTAATGAATACAAAACAGCTTTAGTGACACCCCTGTCTCAAAACAAATGTTTTTTGACCACTTGGAACTTTTGGAAATGAAGCTTTTCCTCCCAACCGTGCCATTTTGCTCTTAAAATGATTATGTATGCAGATTACTCATTTTAGTCAACGGTTATTTTACATAATTGTCGGTTACATGATTATACGATTATTGTGCCAGCCCTATTGACCTGTAATAATGCTATGAGAGCATTGTGTTTATGTTAGGCTGTGCAGGCCAGGCCAGGGGCTACAAAGGAGAAAGGGATGCTGAATAAATCATGTTCTCTTCACATCAAATCAAACTTGTAATCGGCGCATGAGACAAATAAACAAGTAGGTAGACCTTACCGGGAAATGTTTACTTACAAGCCCTAATTAACAATGCAATTTAAGCTACCCTGCCCAGTGGTTAGAGCGTTGTGCTAGTAACCGAAAGGTTGCAAGTTCGAATCCCCTAGCTGACAAGATACAAATCTGTCGTTCTGCCCCTGAACAAGGCAGTTAACCCACTGTTCCTAGGCCGTCGTTGTAAATAAGAATTTGTTCTTAACTGATTTGCAAACTAATTTCCCAGAATTTTACGTACGTAATCATGGCATAACATTGAAGGTTGTGCAATGTAACAGGAATATTTAGACTGATGGATGCCACCAGTTAGATAAAATACGGAACGGTTCCGTATTTCACTGAAAGAATAAACGTCTTGTTTTCGAGATGATAGTTTCCGGATTCAACCATTATTAATGGTTCGCATTTGTGTGTGTTATCATGTTATAATTACGTCTGATGGAGCAGTCTGACTGAGTGATGGTAGGCACCAGCAGGCTCATAAGCATTCATTCAAACAGCACTTTCATGCGTTTTGCCAGCAGCTCTGCTGTTTCTGACTTCAAGCCTATCAACTCCCGAGATTAGGCTGGTGTAAATGATGTGAAATGGCTAGCTAGTTAGCGGGGTGCGCGCTAATAGCGTTTCATACGTCACTCGCTCTGAGACTTGGAGTGGTTGTTCCCCTTGCTCTGCATGGGTAACGCTGCTTCGAGGTTGGCTGTTGTAGATGTGTTCCTGGTTCGAGCCCAGACAAACAAGCAAGATTTCTGGCTCTCACAGACTTGTAACTTCTTCTTTAAGAGGCTCCTCTGTCCTCCACTCGTTACCTGTATTAATGGCACCTGCTTGAACTTGTTATCAGTATAAAAGACACCTGTCCACAACCTCAAACAGTCACACTCCAAACTCCACTATGGCCAAGACCAAAGAGCTGTCAAAGGACCCCAGAAACAAAATTGTAGACCTGCACCAGGCTGGGAAGACTGAATCTGCAATAGGTAAGCAGCTTGGTAAGAAGAAATCAACTGTGGGAGCAATTATTAGGAAATGGAAGACATACAAGACCACTGATAATCTCCCTCGATCTGGGGCTCCACGCAAGATCTCACCCCGTGGGGTCAAAATGATCACAAGAATGGCGAGCAAAAATCCCAGAACCACACGGGGGGACCTAGTGAATGACCTGCAGAGAGCTGGGACCAAAGTAACAAAGCCTACCATCAGTAACACACTACGCCACCAGGGACTCAAATCCTGCAGAGCCAGACGTGTCCCCCTGCTTAAGCCAGTACATGTCCAGGCCCATCTGAAGTTTGCAAGAGAGCATTTGGATGATCCAGAAGAAGATTGGGAGAATGTCATGGTCAGATGAAACCAAAATATAACTTTTTGGTAAAAACTCAACTCGTCGTGTTTGGAGGACAAAGAATGCTGAGTTGCATCCAAAGAACACCATACCTACTGTGAAGCATGGGGGTGGAAACATCATGCTTTAGAGCTGTTTTTCTGCAAAGGGACAGGACGACTGATCCGTGTAAAGGAAAGAATGAATGGGGCCATGTATCGTGAGATTTTGAGTGAAAACCTCTTTCCATCAGCAAGGGCATTGAAGATGAAACGTGGCTGGGTCTTTCAGCATGACAATGATCCCAAACACACCACCTGGGCAACGAAGGAGTGGCTTCGTAGGAAGCATTTCAAGGTCCTGGAGTGGCCTAGCCAGTCTCCAGATCTCAACCTCATAGAAAATCTTTGGAGGGAGTTGAAAGTTTGTGTTGCCCAGCAACAGCCCCAAAACATCACTGCTCTAGAGGAGATCTGCATGGAGGAATGGGCCAAAATACCAGCAACAGTGTGTGAAAACCTTGTGAAGACTTACAGAAAACGTTTGACCTCTGTCATTGCCAACAAAGGGTATATAACAAAGTATTGAGAAACTTTTGTTATTGACCAAATACTTATTTTCCACCATAATTTGCAAATTAATTAATAAACATCCTACAATGTGATTTTCTGGATTTTTTTTCTTCTCATTTTGCCTGTCATAGTTGAAGTGTACCGATGATGAAAATTACAGGCCTCTCATCTTTTTAAGTGGAGAACTTGCACAATTGGTTGCTGACTAAATACTTTTTTGCCCCACTGCATTGCACTTTTACTTTCTTCAACACTTTTTTTGCATTATTTATACCAAATTGAACATGTTTCATTATTTATTTGAGGCTAAATTGATTTTATTGATGTATTATGTTAGCGACTAGCAATCCCGTATCCGGGAGCGTAATCATAGCCTCAAGCGCATTACCATAACGCAACTTTTCCTATTCATGAAAATTGCAAATGAAATGAAATAAATATATTCAAACACAAGCTTAGCCTTTTGTTAACAACACTGTCATCTCAGATTTTCAAAATATGCGTTACAGCCAACGCTAGACAAGTATTTGTTTAAGTTTATCTTGGCACAATGCTATGCTAGGCTCTGCTGGTGTGACAGGTTAAAGGAAATATTCATAGCCTGTTATACATTAAAAAGTATTAGTAAGTTCATAGTATGTGAGGATCTTAAAACATCTAAGGTTAAAAAGATACATTCAGTATTAGTTGATAGAGATTGATAACATTCATATAATTGTGTTAAAGTAAAAAATCTGTCAAAGGGTATGAATTGTGAGAGTAATGTGTAAACGTTATATTTATTACTTTATTTTGTGGTGCCTAAAAGTGTTAATCTGTGATCTACGAAATGCTCTTAATCTATGAGCCGGAGATCGATTGCTCTGGTCTCCACCCATATTCCTGGGGAAATCGCGGTCTTTTCTCATTGAACTAAAAGTTGAATTGAGAAAACAATACCGTATCACTCTCGTGATTATTTCTCCCCTGTTTTCAGGTACTTTATTGATGATAAAAAAAGAGTAATTTAAATGTTATAACTCGCTAACATGTCAAGAGTGTTACAATCTCAAGCTTAGCCTTTTGTTAACAACACTGTCATCTCAGATTTTCAAAATATGCTTCTCAACCATTGCAAAATAAGCATTTGTGTAACAGCAAGCGAGGCTAGCGTAGCATTTAGCGTTAGCATCAGCAGACAACATTTTCACAAAAGCCAGAAAATCATTCAAATAAAATCATTACCTTTGAAGAACTTCAGATGTTTTCAATGAGGAGACTCTCAGTTAGATAGCAAATGTT
Organism: Oncorhynchus tshawytscha; assembly: GCF_018296145.1. NCBI lineage: Eukaryota > Metazoa > Chordata > Actinopteri > Salmoniformes > Salmonidae > Oncorhynchus > Oncorhynchus tshawytscha. Next base: position 28,411,309 of record NC_056437.1, on the reverse strand, counting down.
AAGTTTTTCTTGAAAGATTATTTGTTTAGGAGAAATTGCTCCGTTTGGTGCGTCACGTTTGGCTACCAAAAAAAAACGAAAATTCAGTCTTCAAAACGCCGAACTTTTTTCCAAATTAACTCCATAATATCGACTGAAACATAGTAAACGTTGTTTAGAATCAATCCTCAAGGTGTTTTTCACATATATCTTCATGATATATCGTTTGTTGAAAGCCTCCTCTCTCCTCTCAATCACTGGATGACTGCGTGCAGCTTGTAGATTACGCACCAATTTAGACAAAGGACACCGGGCGGACACCTGGCAAATGTAGTCTCTTATGGCCAATCTTCCAATGATATGCCTACAAATACGTCACAATGCTGCAGACACCTTGGAGAAACGATAGAAAGGGCAGGCTCATTCCCGGCGCATTCACAGCCATATAAGGAGACAATGGGAAACAGAGCTTCAAAAATTCTGCCCATTTCCTGGTTGAAGTTTCATCTTGGTTTCGCCTGTAGCATGAGTTCTGTGGCACTCACAGATAATATCTTTGCAGTTTTGGAAACCTTAGTGTTTTCTTTCCAAAGCTGCCAATTATATGCATAGTCGAGCATCTTTTCGTGACAAAATATTGCGCTTAAAACGGGAATGTTTTTCATCCAAAAATTAAAATAGCGCCCCCTATATTTTTTATTTTTTTATTTTACCTTTATTTAACTAGGCAAGATCAGTTAAGAACAAATTCTTATTTTCAATGACGGCCTAGGAACAGTGGGTTAACTGCCTGTTCAGGGGCAGAACGACAGATTTGTACCTTGTCAGCTCGGGGGTTTGAACTTGCAACCTTCCGGTTACTAGTCCAACGCTCTAACCACCCTGCCGCCCCCCTATCGAAGAGGTTAAGTTAAAATTAGTGTTCATTCAGTATTATTGTAATTGTCATTATTACAAATAAATCGGCTTTTTTTGTCCTCCAATACTCGGTATCGGCGTTGAAAATTCATAATCGGTCGACCTCTACTTGACAGTACTCTAATGGTTGGGTCACGGGATCAGGGTGGTCCACATGAAGAGGGTGGGATTGTATCAATCCAAAACCCAAAGCCTCACTTTGATCAGGTAAAGGCCCCCACACACCCACTCTCCCACTGCTCTACTCCTGCTGCCTCTCTACATCAAAGCCATCAAACATGGGACTGTGGTCGACTCTGACTGAAAGAGAGAGCGGGAAACGCAGAGGCAGGGCTGCCTGTGTTGAACTCATTAATGCTCCACTTCTTACCTGTGTTAAACCTATCCAACTCCCACTGTGCTGCTGCTGCCTCCGCTGTGGCTCAAATGGGACGATACCACATTCCTTCATTCAATAATGAGAAACTGGCCAGACATTCTGAGAGATTTGAGATTTGCGTCAGGCCTGACTTGTGCATTTTGTTAGAATCTGCTGCTTTTGTGTTATCCATTTGACACTATGTGTAGGCCTACTGTATGTGTCTGTGATTTTCTGCCTCATGTCAGATGTTTGTTCAGAAACCGCTCTTCTCGGGGTTTTATGTAAAGCACGTACACAAACACACAGGGACACCTGGCTAACACATTGGTATTCTCTGGTGATCCCCAGGTCTTCGCTCAATGCCACTACAATGTCATGTCAAGATTGACTAAAGTGTAAACTCAGCAAGCCTGCTTCTCCTCATCCTCCTCTTCAGCCTCACTCACTCGCCTCTGCTTTTAACTCTGCGCTGTTGCATCTGACCCGACCTTCACCCTGAGAGAGAGGAGGAGAGGGGCAATGGGAGGGAGGGAAGCAGCTTAAGCATGCTCATTCTTTCTCTGGGGAGGGCCGACCTTCACGACAGTTAAACGCACACACTCAACCTGGCTCAGTATAATAATATCTCGTGTGTGTGTGTGTGGTAAGCATTTTTAGCTAGAATCAGAAGTTCCATTGTAGAAACATTGCAGCATTGAGGTAATTTCAGTATATTGATTGATAGTATTTAATTAAAAACGTGTTGTTCTTAATCATCTGAAGGGACTCTTTTTGTGAACAAGTAATTGTTGGATATGCTGAAAGTGTGTGTGTGTGTCAATGACTGAGTGACTTTACATGCACACAATAATGGGATTATTGCGGATAGTCAAATTAATATTATAGTTTGATTAAAATGTTTACATGCTTTGCAAGAAGAACGATTTCCCGAATAATCCTTTTTACATGGACTTCTGAAATCAGACTACCTGATAGCACTTGCCAGTCAACTAAAATCGGCAGTCAAAATGAACGTTCTACCACAGCGAACATGTTATTTTTTTAGGAAGAATATTTTATTCTGAGTTTAGACATATAACGTTTGTATGTGAACTACTTCTAAGACACATACATTGTGGTTACGAACTTACTTCACTCACACTAAAGAAGGAGGCTCGCTCAGCTGGTGCTAGCACATGCGCAGATCAAATATACTGCTGGTACGCCAATTAAGGTGTTTACATGTCCTAATAATAATAATTTGAAAGAGCTCAGAAAACCAGGTGTTTTAATCAGCGTATGCTTACTTTGATTTTGACCTTATGCCGATTTAAGATAAGCAGAGTAAGGTGTTTACATGACTGTTGCATAATCTGCCTACTGTTATAATCAGTTTAATATAGAATTATTAGCGTGCATGTAAACATACTCATTAAATATGAATGCACAAAGCCATCGATCGGGCGATGCCTTTTAATTCCTATGTGAAGATTCAGTCTGCAGTGTGGAAGTTCAGCTTTACAGCGTGATTGAAATTTAAAGGTAATGTTCCCGCTTTAGCGGAGACTGTATTCATGGTAAACGCTGCATATGTCTGCTCATTCAGAAATACCCTTTAAACTTATATTGCGGAATCTGTAACACTTTAGTTTTACAGATTGAGTAGAGCCCTATATAGCGCATTTGAAGCCAAGGAAGTTGTTTAAGATGTTGTCTTTATGGAGACATAACATGCACAGTTTGAGTTACTCCAGGAAGTGATGTTGCAGGCTACCTGAGTGCTGCCCCTCTCATTGAGTATCACAAGTTGAATTCCGCCTTTGAAACTGCAGGCTGCCATTAGCAACTAAATTATCCTGATAACTTATTCTGTGTGCGATTTTGTAAAATAATCAGTTCAAGGGCATACATCCGGTGTAATAGAAGCAATTATTGGTACCATGATTGTCTTCTATTAATTGTGTTTTTTACATGATGGGGGACCTGTTTTCTGAAAGCAATGCCTGCAGTACTGCCGCGGTCGGCCTTGAACGTCTGTGGCTTCAATGAGAGGGGGCAGTCGTTCTTCCAGTGTGTGTGTGCGCATGTGCTCGTGCATTAGGGAGGGGGTGTGGGGGTTCACTGGGCAGGCTGTCTAAAGCAGTGACCCAGCACAAGCTTTGTAGGATCTGTCTTTTGTTAGCTCTTTAGAGGATTAGATTGATGCTAGGTTTAAATGCTTGTGTTTTGTGGCTGAATGAAGAGAATATGATGGGCCATGTTGATGTCTGTTTTTGTTTGAGTGATGAGACCCTGACCTCCCAGCCGGACATAGCCTATCTTTTTCTAATGTGTCCCCTCCCTCTCTTGAAAGGAGTTTATTATCAGAGTACTACCAGATGCAGTTTTTAACTCAAAAGGAGACTGAAACTGAGAAATGTACCCCTCCCACTCTGTATTTGACCTTGTACAGTGGCATTATACAGTACCTTCAGAAAGTATTGACACCGCTTTACTTTTTCCACATTTTGTTGTTACAGCCTGAATTTAAAATGGATTAAATTGAGATGTCACTGTCCTACATACAATACCCCATAATGTGAAACTGTAATTGTTTTTAGTCATTTTTACATGTTTAATTAAAATTAAAACAAAAAATGTTGAATGCTGAGCTGTAGTCAATGAATAGCATTCTCATGTAGGTGTTCCTTTTGTCCAGGTGGGAAAGGGCAGTGTGGAGAGGAATAGAGATTGCATCATCTGTTGAGGCAGTATGCAAATTGGAGTGGGTCCAGAGTTTCTGGGAAAATGGTGTTGAGCTGAGCCATGACCAGCCTTTCAAAGCACTTTATGGCTACAGACGTGAGTGCTACGGGTCTTTAGTCATTTAGGCAGGTTACCTTAGTGTTCTTGGGCAGAGGGACTATGGTCGTCTGCTTGAAACATGTTGGTATTACAGACTCAGTCAGGGACAGGTTGAAAATATCAGTGAAGGCACTTGCCAGTTGGTCAGCGCATGTTCGGAATGCACGTCCTGGTAATCCGTCTGGCCCTGCGGCCTTGTGAATGTTGACCTAATTAAAGGTCTTACTCACATCAGCTACAGAAAGCGTGATCACATAGTCACCCGGAACAGCTGATGCTCTCATGCCTGCTTCAGTGTTGCTTGCCTCAAAGCGAGCATCGAAGTAATTTATCTCATCTGGTAGGCTCGTGTCACTGGGCAGCATGCGGATGTGCTTCCCTTTTGTAGTCTAATAGCTTGCAAGCCCTGCCACATCTGACGAGCGTCTGAGCCTGTGTAGTACGACTCAATCTTAGTACTGTATTGACGCTTTGCTTGTTTGATGGTTAGTCGGAGGGCATATCAGAATTTCTTATAAGCATCCGGGTTAGAGTCCCGCTCCTTGAAAGCGGCAGCTCTACCCTTTAGCTCAGTGTGGATGTTACATGTAATCCATGGCTTCTGGTTGGGGTATGTACCTACAGTCACTGTGGGGACGACTTCATTGATGTACTTACTGATGAAGCCAGTGACTGATGTGGTGTACTCCTCAATGTCATCGGAAGAATCTCGGAACATATTCCAGTCTGTGCTAGCAAAACAGTCCTGTAGCTTAGCATCTGCGTCATCTGACCACTTCTTCTTTATTGACTGAGTCACTGGTGCTTCCTGCTTTAATTTTTGCTTGTAAGCAGGAATCAAGAGGATGGAATTATGGTGAGATTTGCCAAATGGAGGGCGAGGGAGAGGTTTGTACGTGTCTCTGTGTGTGGAGTACAGGTAGTCTAGATTTGTTTGGCTCCTCTGTATGCACATTTAACATGCTAGTAGAAGTAAAACTGATTTAAGTTTCCCTGCATTAAAGTCCCTGCCACTAGGAGGCTGCCTCTGGGTGAGCGTTTTCCTGTTTGCTTATGTCTGTATACAGCTCATTGAGTGCAGTCTGGGTGCCAGCATCAGTTTGTGGTGGTAAATGGACAGCTACGAAGAATATAGATGAGAACTCTCTTGATAAATAGTGTGGTCTACAGCTTATCACGAGATACTCTACCTCAGGTGAGCAAAACCTCAAGTCGTCCTTACTATTAGATTTCGTGCATCAGCTATTGTTTACAATATACACAGACCACCACCCCTTGTCTTACCGGAGGCGGCTGTTCTATCTTGCCGATGCAGCGAAAACACCACCAGCTGTATGTTATTCATGTCGTTGTTCAGCCACAACTCTGTGAAACATAAAATATTACAGTTTTTAATGTCCCGTTGGTAGGATATTCGTGATTGTAGTTTGTCATTTTTGTTATCCAATGATTGTACATTGGCTAATAGGACTGATGGTGGAGGCAGATTACCCACTCGCCGTCAGATCCTTACTTACAAGGCACCCCGACCTATGTCCCCGATATCTTTCTCATGCGAACCACAGGGATTTGGGCCTTGTCGGGTGTCAGAAGTAAATCCTTCACGTCCAACTCGTTAAAGAAAAAATCTTCTTCCAGTATGAGTTGAGTAATTGCTGTCCTGATATCTAGAAGCTATTTTCTGTCATAAGAGATGGTGGCAGAAACACTTTGTACAAAATAATGTGGAAAAACACTGTAAAACGGCAGCCATCTCCTCCGGCACCATTAGCTCTTTAATACAGTTAGATTTTATTGGCTGTGATAGGTGAAAACCGAGGATGGATCAACATTGTAGTTACTCCACAATACTTACCTAAATGACAGAGTGAAAAGAAGGAAGCCTGTACAGAATAAAAAATATTCCAAAACATGTATCCCATTTGAAATAAGGCACTAAAGTATGACTGCAAAAACTAGACAAAGTTAACTTTATGTCCCAAATACAAAGCATTATATTTGGGGCAAATACAACACATCACTTAGGACCGCTCTTCATATTTTCAAGCATGGTGGTGGCTGCATCATGTTATGGGAATGCTTGTCATCGGCAAGTACTAGGGAGTTTTTTTTAGGATACAAATACATGGAATAGAGCTAAACACAGGCGAAAACCTAGTTGTCTGCTTTTCAACAGACACTGGGATACAAATTCACCTTCAGCAGGACAATCTCCTTCAACACAAATATGTAACTCGTTTCAGGAAACTAGGTGTATGTTGCGCGTCACTACTTTACATGAGAGCCATTTTTAACTACTTTTTATTTTTATCAAAATGCATTTTTTGGCAGAAATGCCTTCTAGAACATGTAAACTTTCATGTCCCTTAATAACAAACATGTATGCCATCTGTAAATACGAATACTATTGTTAAATTACAAGCCTAATTGGTTGAGCTGTTCAGTATGTGTAGTAGGTAATCCTTTCTAATGCTGTTTTTTTTAAAGATATCATGAAGTAAAACTGCATAAGTGTTCTCCACTTTCTGGAGGACAGAGTTTTGAAATCAGTGGAATTAGAGTATTATAGCTAAGGAGATGGAGATTACATCTTCAAACTAAGGGCAACCATGGCATCCGTGACAGAGGGAGAAGCGTCCATTCATGTACATCACCGTTCAAAAGTTTGGGGTCACTTAGAAATTGTTTTCATTTGTCCAGTGTCTGTGTTCTTTTGCCCATCTTAATCTTTTATTTTTATTGGACAGTCTGAGATGTTTTTTTCTTTGCAACTCTGCCGAGAAGGCCAGCAACCCGGTGTCGCCTCTTCACTGTTGATGTTGAGATTGGTGTTTTGTGGGTACTGTTTAATGAAGCTGCCAGTTGAGGACTTGAGGCATCTGTTTCTTAAACTAGACACTAATGTACTTGACCTCTTGCTCAGTTGTGCACCGGGGCCTCATACTCCTTCTATTCTGGTTAAAGCCAGTTTGCTCTGTTCTGTGAAGCGAGTAGTACACAGCGTTGTACGAGATCTTCAGTTTCCTGGCAATTTCTCGCATGGAATAGCCTTAATTTCTCAGAACAAGAATAGACTGACGAGTTTCAGAAAGAAGTACTTTGTTTCTGGCCATTTTGAGCCTGTAATCGAACCCACAAATGCTGATTCTCCAGATACTGAACTAGTCTAAAGAAGGCCCGTTTTATTGCTTCTTTAATCAGCACAATAGTTTTCAGGCCTACTAACATAATCACAAAAGGGTTCTCTAATGATCAATTAGCCTTTTTAAAATTATAAACTTGGATTAGCTAACACAACGTGCCATTGGAACACAGGAGTGATGGTTGCTGATAATGGGCCTCTGTATGCCTATGTAGATATTCCATAAAAAATCTGCCGTTTCCAGCTACAACTGTATTTCTGATCAATTTTATGTTATTTTAATGGACAAAAAATGTGCTTTTTGCTCAAAAACAAGAACATTTCTGAGTGACCCCAACTTTTGAACGGTAGCGTATATGGGTAAGATAGTCTAGCTAGCAAAAAATGTCAGATTTTACACATTTCTAATTTTGTCAAACGTTAGCTGGCTAACATTACACTTTAATGTAATGTAATTACACTCTAACGTTAGCTGGCTAACAGTACACTTTATCTTGAAATGAAAACAACTTTGAAGATAGGGAGAATGTCATATGGTCAGATGAAACCAAAATATAACTTTTTGGTAAACTCAACTCGTCGTGTTTGGAGGACAAAGAATGCTGAGTTGCATCCAAAGAACACCATACCTACTGTGAAAAGCATGAGGGTGGAAACATCATGCTTTGGGGCTGTTTTTCTGCAAAGGAACCAGGACGACTGATCCGTGTAAAGGAAAGAATGAATGGGGCCATGTATCGTGAGATTTTGAGTGAAAACCTCCTTCCATCAGCAAGGGCATTGAAGATGAAACGTGGCTGGGTCTTTCAGCATGACAATGATCCCAAACACACCACCTGGGCAACAAAGGAGTGGCTTCGTAAGAAGCATTTCAAGGTCCTGGAGTGGCCTAGCCAGTCTCCAGATCTCAACCCCATAGAAAATCTTTGGAGGGAGTTGAAAGTCCGTGTTACATTCTCAAAACATCACTGCTCTAGAGGAGATCTGCATGGAGGAATGGGCCAAAATACCAGCAACAGTGTGTGAAAACCTTGTGAAGACTTACAGAAAACGTTTGACCTCTGTCATTGCCAACAAAGGGTATGTAACAAAGTATTGAGAAACTTTTGTTATTGACCAAATACTTATTTTCCACCATAATTTGCAAATAAATTCATAAAAAATCCTACAATGTGATTTTCTGGATTTTTTTTTTCGTCTCATTTTGCCTGTCATAGTTGAAGTGTACCTATGATGAAAATTACAGGCCTCATCTTTTTAAATGGAGAACTTGCACAATTGGTGGCTGACTAAATACTTTTTTGCCGCACTGTATGTACTGTTTGTTTGTTTATGCATTTCTGTGATTAGTTAGTTAGTTAGTAAATAAATTATTTAAGACAATTGGTGTAAAGGCTGGGTTCGTGCAGAAAACCATCAATTTACGACATTTGAAATGAGACTAACGTAAGGTAAAGAATAATTAATTAATTAGAAGACTAATTGATCAGATATTAAAATATCTGAAGAGTTTTATATTAGGAAAATTAACTTTGTAATCTGAAGATTTTCCTTGGTGCCCCAACTTCTTAATGAATTACATTTACATGATTAGTTTAATCACGTAATAATAAGTACAGAGAATGTTATTTTATCAAATCAAATCTCAATTTAATGATGCCAAAGACACGACATCTGTGTTGTAATATTATTTGTATCTCAGAGCCATTTGCTTTGCTAGTTATAGCCTACCTGCAAATTCATGCGGGGTAGTAACGTCATGAGTTGGGATTATGGTTAATTGTTTAGCTACCTAGGTCAGAGTGAGCGGTTCTCTCATTTGTGTCTGGATGTAGCTAGCCAATGTTAGCCAGTTAGCTTGGGCGCTTGACTGTGGTTAGGACAGAGTGCTCCTTAAAGAGATGGGTGGGGATAAAGCTTAAGAGGATGTGAACGATGCTGAATGGGTGTAGACAAAGAGCTCCTCGGTATGTGTGCCAAAACATTAAAGGGACATTTTCTCAAAAATTCGGTTACAAGTTTGTCAACTTTCAAAGCAGAATTACGTTCCCATTGTTCCTCAGCTGTAGTGTATGATATACCATTTTCTAACTCTGAGTCTATTTTATCCAATGTAAAAATAAATTATAATTGTGCTACATAAGACCGAATCAAGCCGGTTGGTCACATATACACTGGAGTTGCTTTCAAAGACGACATTGAATGTTCCTGAGTGGCCTAGAAAATGTCTATCTAGCAATGATCAACAACGAACTTGACAGAGCTTGAAGAATTAAAAAAATAATCATGTCCAAATATTGTACAATCCAGGTGTGCAATGCTCTTAGCGACTTACCCAGAACGAGTTACAGCTGTAGTCACTGCCAAAGGTGCTTCTACAAATCATTGACTCGGGTGGGAATACTTGTGTAAATGAGATGGATATTTCTGTATTTAGTTTTCAATAAATTTGCAAAAACATATTAAAAAAGAGTTTTCACTTTGTTATTATGGGGTGTTGTGTGTACATGGATGAGGAAAAAAATGTTTTAATCCATTTTGAATTTAGTCTGTAACACAACAAAATATGGAATAAGTCAAGGGGTATGAATTCTTTCTGAAGACTCCTTTATATGCTCTCATTTCCGCTCTTATACTATTTTGTAGTTATGGAAAGTGATATTTGCCGATGTGCTTTAAGATGAAGAGAGAGACAGCAGGAGAGGTAGAGATACTCTGATGATCGGCTATGAAAAGCCAACTGACGTTTACTCCTGAGGTGCTGACCTGTTGCACCCTCCACAACTACTGTGATTAATATTATTTGACCCTGCTGGTCATCTATGAACATTTGAACATCTTGGCCATGTTCTGTTATAATCACCACCCGGCACAGCCAGAAGAGGACTGGCCACCCCTCATAGCCTGGTTCCTCTCTAGGTTTCGTCCTAGGTTTTGGCCTTTTTAGGGAGTTTTTCCTAGCCACCGTGCTTCTACACCTGCATTGCTTGCTGTTTGGGGTTTTAGGCTGGATTTCTGTACAGCACTTTGAGATATCAGCTGATGTAAGGGCTTTATAAATAAATTTGATTGAGAGAGAAAAAGCAGCATTTTAAGTGGGCCTAGACTATTCTCATTGTTGATCACATCAACCTGCAAAGGCATTTTAATAGGAAAAGCAGCCTTGGAAAATGACATCTTTAACCTCTGCCAGAAAATGTGCAGCCAGTTGAGGAAATCTAGGACTGGGAGATGTTTTAATGCAAATGTAATTATACCATAAAAACCAGTCCTGAGTGAAAGAGCTCACTCCTCTACTGACTCTTCTTCTGTCCCATCTCTAACCCGTTCCCCTCCTTCTCTCTTCCTCCCTCCTTTTTTTGTACATGACCTGCAATGCCGATGGCAGATAGCAGCACTTGTCATCTGTTATTCATCATTTGTGGTTGGTTAGGTCTGATGATGCAGAGCTGGAGGTAGTGACTTCTTCACCCTGGTCTCCAGCCACAGTCCTGCTAAAGAGGAGAGTTTACACTGACTGGTCTCTCCTCTTTATGCAACTCCTAGTCAGCACAACAGGCCAGGAGGGTTGATAAACCTGACATCTACCTTCCTCTTCTTTTCCTTTTATTCCACCCACCTACTCTGTCGTTTCCTGAGATCTTATTTCATCTAGCTCACTGTAGACCTACATTAAATGATACTTTTGTTGTTGAATTATTTATATTTCTGGAAACAGGAAAGGCATCTCTAGGGGTTAAAATATACCACCAGTGTTTTCAGGTAGAGCTGAAGTTGACTGTATGAGACACGACTGTACTCTTCGTGGGTTTGTGGGCAGACTTGTGAATGACGTCTCCACATAATTATCTAGCTGGTGCATCACTCTGGCTTGAGGTAGGTTACTTTTTCAGATCCCCTTGTCTATGAGCTGTCTATGTGTGGGCATGAATTTACACTGCTAAGGGAATGTGTGGGGATGTCAGGGAATTGGTAACCAGACGGTTGTGGAGTCCCTCTGGGGGATGTTGTAGGCCTATCCATTCTGCTCCAGAGCTGAATCACTTAACCTCAGCTAGTGAGACTGTTTTTAAAGTTGCTCTTACTGTAACTCCCACCCACACGCAGTGTAGAAAAGAGAGTGGCGCAATGAGAAAGGGCACTTCTCATTGTGTCCAAAGGGATGGGTGGGTTCATGCACAGCATGTGTGCATGTGGAGCCGTGTTTCCTATTCCTCCCTGCACTATGAGCCTGTGAAGGTGTGTTTTATTATTATAAGCCAGCCTATTTCTCAGTGCAACTAGAAGGCTAGAAGACATGTTGGATGACTAGTGTATTGCTGATGGGCTGAGCACAGTGTGCTGATGTGTGTAGCCTAGCTTGTGCAGAGTGGTGAACACACTGTTCCATAACAGCAGCCCTTCAATTATGAATGCACAGCACTTGGTAACATTTCTTACCCTTATACAACGTGTTTTTAATGCCATTATGACCCAGTGTAATCTCCCACTGCTCGGCTATTGTTTCCTGTTGGGGAACTCTGATTGGGACTGCATGGGGCTTCTTTCTCTGTGATGTCATATTCTGCCCAGTGCTAGTGGAGGTTGTTCCCACCCAGTGTGGTTTCTCTGCACTCAGTCTCTGACAGGGACCAACCACCAGGCCACTGTGCGGTGGGTCTGTGGCGTTTCACTGTCAGCCTTCACCCTGTCTTTGTTTCTGCCCATTGCCCTGGAAGGCTTTAATGAAATCTTGGCACCGGAGGACCAGCCTAAACCCTACTGTTTATCTGTGTACACAGCATGTTTGTGTTTTACCACTTAGCCTGAACAGAGTTATAGATGGGTAGTCTGTCTCAAGTTAGTTAGTGTCTTTGCTAGAGGATTTTCAACATCTACATTGAGGTGGTTGAGCGAGGACATTCCAGGCCGTGTGAGCACCTTAGCCTACATTGAGGGCTTATTGCAGATCATGGGGTACGTTCTATGAGCTCCATATACACTTTAACACAAGGCCTGTTGGTTGCCAGAGAGGGAAGGCTGCTGGAGATACTGTATACTCACAACGACCAGAGTAAACAACACTTTATAACAATTCAGTCTAGGCTGCAAGAACAGGGAGGGTCATACTGTGTTTGAGCCCTCTGTTTTCAAACTACTCAAACAATAACTTTGTTCAGAGACAAAACTGAAACTTAGAATGAGGAGGGAAAAGTTTATTGGGTGGTATGTCTCAGGACTAACCACAGTTCAAAACAACTTGTTTTCACAAAACCGAGATGCACATCCGAGACGGTTAAAGCCGAGATGCACATCCGAGACGGTTAAAGCCGAGATGCACATCCGAGACGGTTAAAGCCGAGATGCACATCCGCGGTTAAAGCGAGATGCACATCCGAGACGGTTAAAGCCGAGATGCACATCCGAGACGGTTAAAAAGCCGAGATGCACATCCGAGACGGTTAAAGCCGAGATGCACATCCGAGATTAAAGCACATCCGAGACGGTTAAATCCGAGACGGTTAAAGCCGAGATGCACATCACATCCGAGACGGTTAAAGCCGAGATGCACATCCGAGACGGTTAAAGCCGAGATGCACATCCGAGACGGTTAAAGCCGAGATGCACATCCGAGACGGTTAAAGCCGAGATGCACATCCGAGACGGTTAAAGCCGAGATGCACATCCGGTTAAAGCCGAGATGCACATCCGAGACGGTTAAAGCCGAGATGCACATCCGAGACCGAGATGCACATCCGAGACGGTTAAAGCCGAGATGCACATCCGAGACGGTTAAAGCCGAGATGCACATCCGGGACGGTTAAAGCCGAGATGCACATCCGGGACGGTTAAAGCCGAGATGCACATCCGAGACCGTTAGGCTATTATTACTATTTCAATTTTTTTGCTTTGCCGACATTGACTCACTCTTGTCTTGTCACTTTGTGGCATTGCCAACAAAGCTTGTTTTAGTTAGGATTTGCTGATAAGTAAAGGAGCCAGAAGAGCCAGAATGAGAGAGGGAGGGTTGTGGAACTGGAAAGCTCTGTGACTCACAGAATGCTGCCTGGTGTTGTGCCACATCCAAAGCTAAATGTAGTTTGAAGGGGACAGGATCCACTCTCTCCCTCTGCTCTCTCTCTCTTTCTTTCAGACACACACACACACACACACACACACACACACACACACTTGTAATTACTGTGGCTCTCCTGGCGACAGGCGTCTGTCTGCTGCTCTATATACAAGCTCGAACCACAGCCAATCAGACCAGCTCATTCACCCCCAGACCCACCAATCAACCACTCTTAAGGCCTGAGGGTCATAGAATTATTTTATTTTTTCTTAGGGGGTAGATCAGCTTTAATATAGCAGATAGATTGTAGCTTCCATCAATGTAATTGTCACTTCCAATCCCCCATATATATATATTTTTTTTTTGCAAATATATACACTACCGTTCAAAAGTTTGGGGTCACTTAGAACTGTCCTTATTTTTTAAAGAAAATCAAAAAACAATTGTCCACTAAAATAACATCAAGTTGATCAGAAATACAGTGTAGACCTTAATGTTGTAAATTACTATTGTAGCTGGAAACGGCAGATTATTATTATATATTTGTTTAATCCATTAAAAATCAGCTGTTTCCAGCTACAATCGTCATTTACAACATTAACAATGTCTACACTGTATTTCTGATCAATTTGATGTTATTTTAATGGACAAAAGTTATTATTATTATTTTTTTTTTGTGACCCCAAAATTTTGAACGGTAGTGTATGTACGTATAAATACATATACATACATGTGTATATATACATATCTTTTTAAAATGATATTTTCCTTTATTACTTTCTAACACTACCACCCCTCCCCTAATTGGAGTAAACTAGTGAACAACAACGCTTAGGCCTTTACTTCCAGCTTATACATACTATATACATTTTATGGGCAAAGTCTGTTTTGCAGTAGTTGTTTGTTTTTGCTCTTGTTCTTCCTCAACCTCTCCCATCTATTCCTGATGTCCATCCGGAATGTTTTCTATTTGCCATATCTTTCATACTGTGCTCTTTCGCAAAAGTTCTTAACTTTTATATACATACAAAACTTTGGAAAACTATATTCCCTCTTGCCTTGCTGTTCCAGAAACAAAACTTAAGAACGGGAAGCATAAAAAAATAGCACACAGAACCGATCGACCGCTTCTTAGACTTGCTTTCAATGAGAATGAAAGATCTATAACTTACATTGCTATGTGAATTTGATCAGGTCTCCTAAAAGTTACATATTGCAGGTTTAAAAAGCTACTCATTTGGTGCCGAATGACCGATCTGCATGAAAACTTGATATGTGGTATCTATAGACAAAGGTCTCCCTACGCAATATATTCCAAACTAGTGCCTAAAACAACATGGTAGCTATTGACCAAGACAAATTCATGTGGGTGTGGTCTGACACACAAACCCTTTGCCTGGGAGTGTGTCATCGTCAAGTCCCTGTTTTCGTCCCCTACGGATAGACAGAGCCTCAGCATCCCTCTTCTTTCTCCATCTTTAAACCAGAGCTATTCAATTCTGGTCCAGGAGGGCCAAAACACTGTTTTTTATTTCCAACTGGTAGTTAATTGCACTCACCTGGTGTCCCAGGTCTGAATTAGTCCCTTATTAGAAGGAGAGGATAAAAACCAAAAGTGTTTTGGCCCTCCAGGACCGACATTGAACAGCCATGCTTTAAACTCTTTACTGAGCAAGCATATGTCTCTTATCTGATCATTTGGCGCTAGATTTTTCCACAGATAAGTTCAATGTTCGTGTCTGAGGGAGTTTATGGGAACTGGGAATGGTGTTTTGAAGGGGATTTTCCCTCCATGCTAGACAGTTGTGTGTCCTTGGAGTCCATTGTCTTATAGGAGCTTAGCATTGTGTGTTTTTAGGCATGCAGGCCATGTTGGCTTGGTGCGGTCCTGACATTTCCTCCGTGAGAGGACTGTGTGAATTTTTCACTGCTTCACACGCTGGGTGTGTCCCCTACCTCCTTAGCATGGGACTGTTTATGTAGGCCTGTGCACTATCCACAACTGATTTCCTGACTGTCCTAGTGCTCCAACCCAGTAGTAGTACATGTCTGTCTCTAGCTATCCTGCTGATGCTCTATCAACACAGATCCGTTCTCCTGTCTGCCCTGTGGTTTAGGAACCTTGTATTCTCACTCACTCCAATGTCTGATGTGGAAGAGACAGGGAATGTGATAAATATTAGGCCTATACTGAGTGACAGGAAACAACCTATTAGCGACAGCCTGCTCTTCAAGGTCCATTCAGGCTCTACCACATGTCGTTCATTCAATACAGAATAAGGGTCTGTGAATGTCATGGCGATATGCTAATGTGAATGTTGGGGGAGTGAATTGAAAGGGAGGAAAGAGATGCATACTCTTCTTTATAGGTGTTATAGGCGCGCTTCGATCTGTAGTTTATTGTGATGATAACTCCATGAGTCGTTCTCCCGACGCCACTCTTCCTCCGTGTGACCAACCTTTTATATAAACGCTATGGAATGGTTTTCCAGTGTTACCTCAATGTTATTATGGCATAAGAAAGGCTTTATGACTCCATTAGCAGAGTGCTGGTTACCACAGCCTGAGTGCTGAGTTATCATGGCCATGGCAAAACCTCAGCATTAGCAGGTCTGGTTTCTCCATCACCCAGCAGAGACCGACATACTCCCCTGTCTGGTACCGGAGGCCTGTGGGGGATGACCCCTCAACCAGACACAGTTAACCACCTCTGGAGAGTTAAGGAGTCTGCATTAGAGGTGGACCGATTATGATTTTTCAACGCCGATACCGATTTATTGGAGGACCAAAAAAGCCGATACCGATTTTAATCGGACAATATTTTTTTAATTTGTAATAATGACAATTACAACAATACTGAATTAACACTTATTTTAACTTAATGTAAAACATCAATAAAATCAATTTAGCCTCAAATAAATAATGAAACATGTTCAATTTGGTTTAAATAATGCAAAAACAAAGTGTTGGAGAAGAAAGTAATATGAGCCATGTAAAAATGTGTGCCATGTACAAAAGCTATCGTTTAAGTTCTTTGCTCAGAACATGAGAACATATGAAAGTTGGTGGTTCCTTTTATCATGAGACTTCAATATTCCAAGGTAAGAGGTTTTAGGTTGTAGTTAATATTGTATTTATAGGACTATTTCTCTCTACTCTACCATTTGTATTTCATATACCTTTGACTATTGGATGTTCTTATAGGCACTATAGTATTGCCAGTGTAACATTATAGCTTCCGTCCCCCTCCTCGCCCCTACCTGGGCTCGAACCAGGAACACATCGACAACGGCCACACTCGAAGCATTGTTACCCATCGCTCCACAAAAGTCGCGGCCCTTGCAGCGCAAGGGGAATAACTACTCCAAATCTAAAAGCAAGTGACGTTTGATACCGTATTAGCGCACACCCAGCTAACTAGCTAGCCATTTCACATTGGTTACACCAGCCATTAGGCTGATAGGCTTGAAGTCATAAACAGCGCTGTGCTTGCGAAGAGCTGCTGGCAAAATGCACGAAAGTGCTGTTTGAATGAATGATTACGGGCCTGCTGCTGCTCAGTCAGACTGCTCTATCAAATCAGACTTAATTATAACATAACACACAGACATATGAGCCTTTGGTCATTTAATATGATCGAATCCGTAAACTATAATTTCGAAAACAAAACGTTTATTATTTCAGTGAAATACGGAACTGTTCGTTATTTTATCTAACGGGTGGCATCCCTAAGTCTAAATATTCTTGTTACATTGCACAACCTTCAATGTATGTCAGAATTACGTAAAATTCTGGCAAATTAGTTCGCAATGAGCCAGGCAGCCCAAACTGTTGCATATACCCTGACTGCGTGCAATGAACACAAGAGAAATGACACAATTTCACCTGGTTAATATTGCCTGCTAAACTGGATTAGTAGTTATAACTAGTGATTGTTTTTTTATAAGACAAGTTTTTAATGCTAGCTAGCAATTTACCTTGGCTTCTACTGCATTCGTGTAACAGGCAGGCTACTCGTGGAGTGCAATTGTTAGTGTTGGACTAGTTAACTGTGCGGTTGCAAGATTGAAACCCCTGAGCTGACAAGGTGAAAATCTGTCGTTCTGCCCCTGAACAAGGCAGTTAACCCACAGTTCCTAGGCAGTCATTGAAAATAAGAATGTGTTCTTAATCTTGATTCTAGCCATCCCGGATCCGGGATCGTGAATACAGCCTCAAGCTCATTACCATAACGCAACGTTAACTATTCATGAAAATCGCAAATGAAATGAAATAAATATGCTAGCTCTCAAGCTCAGCCTTTTGTTAACAACACTGTCATCTCAGATTTTCTAAATATGCTTCTCAACCATAGCAAAACAAGCATTTGTGTAACAGTATTGATAGCTAGCGTAGCATTTAGCATTAGCATCAGCAGGCAACATTTTCACAAAAAACAGAAAATCATTCAAATAAAATCATTTACCTTTGAAGAACTTCAGATGTTTTCAATGAGGAGACTCTCAGTTAGATAGCAAATGCTCAGTTTTTCCAAAAAGATTATTTGTTTAGGACAAATCGCTCTGTTTTGTTCATCACGTTTAGCTACAAAAAAAAACTATATCCAGGAGTGTAATTATCCCCGCAGCTCATTAGCATAACACAACGTTAACTATTCATGAAAATCGCAAATGAAATGAAATTAATATGCTAGCTCTCAAGCTTAGCCTTTTGTTAACAACACTGTCATCTCAGATTTTCTAAATATGCTTCTCAACCATAGCAAAACAAGCATTTGTGTAACAGTATTGATAGCTAGCGTAGCATTTAGCGTTAGCATCAGCAGGCAACATTTTCACAAAAAACAGAAAATCATTCAAATAAAATCATTTACCTTTGAAGAACTTCAGATGTTTTCAATGAGGAGACTCTCAGTTAGATAGCAAATGTTCAGTTTTTCCAAAAAGATTATTTGTTTAGGAGAAATCGCTCCGTTTGGTGCGTCACGTTTGGCTACCAAAAAAACCCGAAAATTCAGTCATCAAAACGCCGAACCTTTTTCCAAATTAACTCCATAATATCGACTGAAACATGGTAAACGTTGTTTAGAATCAATCCTCAAGGTGTTTTTCACATATCTCTTCTATGATATATCGTTCGTGGAAGTGTGTGTTTTCTTCTGAATCTCATGGGAAAATGCCTCCAGTTGAAGATTACGCACCAATTTAGACAAAGGACACCGGGCGGACCCCTGGTAAATGTAGTCTCGTATGGTCAATCTTCCAATGATATATGCCTACAAATACGTCACAATGCTGCAGACAACTTGGGGAAACGACAGAAAGGGCAGGCTCATTCCTGGCGCACTCACAGCCATATAAGGAGACAATGGAAAACAGAGCCTCAAAAATTCTGCTAATTTCCTGTTTGAAGTTTCATCTTGGTTTCGCCTGTAGCATGAGTTCTGTGGCACTCACAGATAATATCTTTGCAGTTTTGGAAACGTCAGAGTGTTTTCTTTCCAAAGCTGTCAATTATATGCATAGTCGAGCATCTTTTCGTGACAAAATATTGCGCTTAAAACAGGCATGTTTTTTTATCCATAAATTAAAAGAACGCCCCCTATATCCAAGAAGTTAACTGACTTGCCTAGTTAAATAAAAGGTATAAAAAAAGTGCTTAAAAAAATATAATAATCGGCACCCAAAAATACAGATTTCCGATTGTTATGAAAACTTGAAATCGACCCTAATTAATCGGCCTGCATACTAGGTCCGGTTTGCTCCTGGTATAACTCAGCTAGGTTAAGTCAACATCTGTGCCTCGCATACTCCCTTAAAATACTTTTGCTTGATAAAGGGCAAAAAAAATTGTCAATAGGACTGTTTGTCCCTCTTGAGATGCCTTAGCCAGTATACACTTCCTCAAAATAGTCAGACTTAATCTAAGATAACTCATTAATTTGTTTTTTCCAATGAGGTGTCAGTCACAGAATTTTACATCTAATAAAGCTGCTTGGTACAGTATTTCTCAAGTGAAAAATTTGCACAAACATTTAGTCGTCAACAAACACTTCCTTGAAGAACCCCTACTGTTGACCAATCATTGACAAAGGATGTAGACTTCGGCTACCGAACTTAAATTGCCTCAAGAAAAAATTGGTGTGTACGGACAGTCAAAAGAAAAAAACTTGCAGGAGACAAAAACAAAAACTTTACAAAATGTTGTCATAATATATGCACAAACAATTTTGAACTGTATCAGATGGAAAGCATACACCTTTAGAGATCGCTGGGACATTTCTTTTTTTTCTTTTTGGAACTTATTTTAAGTCCCATGTGCTTTCCAGTGCAAAGAATTCAGGCAGCTGAGAGGTGTCTCTGTGTCTCTCTGTGAAATGTGAAAAGGGGGATTTGTGAAACCTGATGCCTTTGGAGCTGCTACTGTGCACAAAGTAATGATCTGACCTTGTGTGTTATTGTATGTAAAAGTACACACGCACACAAACACATTAATGACTAAACCGTGTGTGTGTGTGTGTGTGTGTGTGTGTGTGTGTGTGTGTGTGTGTTTTAAAGCCCCAGTCTTTTCACTCTGCCTAGAACTCCTGCTCTCTGCACTAACTGAAGTGGCTCTCGAACCATGTCACCCTTTAACTTCTAACTTTACACACACCACACAAAATAGTAGTTGTTTTTAGGTTTTTAAACAACTAATTGACCAACATCCATTCAATTATTTTAATTCCATTTCATAAATTGTTTTCAGTGGGTTCAATGAGAAATTTCTCTAGAGATAAATCAGATCAATCCCAAACTGTGCGATGTAGTAGGGAATTGGAGTTTCCAATGTCCAATATTCTACATAGTTTAGTGCAAAAAACATGGTACTTCACTAAAATGACCATAATCCATTGTGCCCTACTTGTCCAGTCTGTGCAGACATGAAGAGACAGAAGAATGCACGATCGAGCGCGATAGAGAGCAGCAGTTTCGTGTGTTATCTCAACCTGGAAATACATAGTTGGTATTCAGCAGTCGTAAAAGTATTTACTTTTAAGAACTACTAAAATAGTGATTTTGTCAGACAGCATAGGCAGTAACTCTATAGAGCGGATGCCTATAGAGCTGCAAATAGGCCTTAAACAAATGTAATATTCACAACTTAAATATTTTATTAAATCAATGTGAATAAATGTTGGATAATAAGTGATAAGCAGTAATAGGTAGTCACTACCATTGTGGGACTTTTATTAATTGTTTTATTCTGTGTTACAGCATTCAACCCATATAGTGCATTTAATGTATAAAATAAAAAAAATCTATCAAACTGGGATTGTTTTTCATAATTGAACTGAAACCAAACCGACCTCAAAAAGCACTAATCGCTCAGCACTAACACAAAGACAGCCACTCTACTCAATCGCCCAATTTATCCACGATGGAGAGGGAGTTGAGTTAAATTATAACACTTATTAACATCCATTTTATACCTGTACTAATGATTCTGTCCTTATGTTCATCAATAATCAAATAATATTTACAGTTGAAGTCGGAAGTTTACATACACCTTAGCCAAATACATTTAAACTAATTTTTTCACAATTCCTGACATTTAATCCTAGTAAGTAGTCCCTGTCTCAGGTCAGTTAGGATCACCACTTTATTATAAGACTGTGAAATAATATAAGACTGTCAGAATAATAGTAAAGAATTATTTCAACTTTTATTTCTTTCATCACATTCCCAGTGGGTCAGAAGTTTACATACACTCAATTACTATTTGGTAGCATTGCCTTTAACGTTTGACCCAGGTTAAACGATTTTCCGGGTAGCCTTCCAATAGATTCTCACAATAAGTTGGGTAAATTTAGACCCATTCCTCCTAACAGAGCTGCTGTAACTGAGTCAGGTTTGTAGGCCTCCTTGCTCGTACACGCTTTTTCAGTTCTGCCCACATATTTTCTATAGGATTGAGGTCAGAGCTTTGCGATGGCCACTCCAATACCTTGACATTTTTGTCCTTAAGCCATTTTGCCACAACTTTGGAAGTATGGTTGGGGTCATTGTCCATTTGGAAGACCATTTGCGACCAAGCTTTAACTTCCTGACTGATGTCTTGAGATGTTGCTTCAATATATCCACAAAAATTTCCTGCCTCATGATGCCATCTATTTTGTGAAGTGCACCAGTCCCTCCTGCAGCAAAGCACCCCCACAACGTGATGCTGCCACCCCCGTGCTTCACAGTTGGGATTGTGTTCTTCGGCTTGCAAGCCTCTCCCTTTTTCCTCCAAACATAACGATGGTCATTATGGCCAAACAGTTCTATATTTGTTTCATCAGACCAGAGGACATTTCTCCAACAAGTACGATCTTTGTCCCCATGTGCAGTTGCGAATCATAGTCTGGCTATTTTTATGATGGTTTTGGAGCAGTGGCTTCTTCCTTGCTGAGCGGCCTTTCAGGTTATGTGGATATAGATAATTTTGTACCTGTTTCCTCCAGTATCTTCACGTGGTTGCTCTGGAATTGATTTAGACTTTTCGCACCAAATTACATTCATCTCTTGGAGACAGAACGTGTCCCCTTCCTTAGCGGTATGACAGCTGCGTGGTCCCATGGTGTTTATACTTGCGTACTATTGTTTGTACAGATGAACATGGTACCTTCAGGCGTTTGGAAATTGCTCCCAAGGATGAACCAGACTTGTGGAGGTCTACCTTTTTTTTCTGAGGTCTTGGCTGATTTCTTTTGATTTTCCCATGATGTCAAGCAAAGAGGCACTGAGTTTGAAGGTAGGCCTTGAAATACATCCACAGGTACACCTCCAATTTACTCAAATTATGTTAATTAGCTTATCAGAAGCTTCTAAAGCTATGACATTTTCTGGAATTTTCTATGCTGTTTAAAGGCACAGTCAACTTTGTGTATGTAAAGTTCTGACCCACTGGAATTGTGATACAGTGAAATCATCTGTAAACATTTGTTGGAAAAATTACTTGTGTCATGCACAAAGTAGATGTCCTAACGTACTTTCCAAAACTATAGTTTGTTAACAAGAAATTTGGGGAGTGATTGAAAAACCAGTTTTAATGACTCAACTGTATTTGTCACATGCTTTGTAAACAACAGATGTAGACTAAGCGTGAAATGCTTACTTTCGGGCCCATCCAAACAATGCACAGAGAAAGAAAATTGAGAAATATTTGATATTACAGTATTCTCAAAGTGCCTAGCTCATGTATTCTCCTCCAAGAGACCTCTCGTGATGTCTGAGTTCACCCAGAGTTTGTTGTAGTAACTCTGAGACTCACCTCCTGTCTGCTGAGTGCTGAGACACACATCGGATAGCACAACCTAGAAGGACACCTAACAGTTGATGGCCCTAATATATATCTTTTTTAAATGTTTTAAGTGGGCGATAGGCTTTGGTCTGAAGCCGAAAAGAAAGGAAATTCACATGAGCAGCACAATGCCTACTCCACCCATGATCTGCCAAGGTTTTTCAGTACACAGCTTTGACCAACTACATTAGCCTTGTGTTCTATTCAATAGCCAACTAGGGCTGTCGTGCAAATAGGGCTGTGGTGGTCATGACATTTTGTCAGCCGGTTATTGTCATGCAAAAAACTGTCAGTCTCACAACCGTAGCTAATATAAACACGTTTTCCAGGCCTCCAAGCTGCTGATGCAAGCCTTTGGAACATATACATTTAAAGAAGTTTAATACATCAATTTAACTTACACCATCACAATAAATAATGTGATCATATTTTCACCCATCAGATTATTCTCAATTTAATCTTGTCTTTACTAATATGTCAAATATGTTTCGATTTAGAATGGCCCATTATCAAAGGGGCAGGGGGGAAAAATACATATCATCTGTATGCACTCAAATAGCGAATGGAGGCCATGCGCTTTCCCGCCAGTCAGTTTTGTAGGCTAGTTTGGTTTCAAAGCGGAGCATGTGCTTGATATGAACAGCTGAAAAATAAATACAAGAACACTTTTTTTTCACTCCAAGCATCAGCCACCGTTTGAGGAGCATGCTCTCGCTGCCCGACAGGTATATTCTGCCCAAACTCTGTATTCCATGGGCTCTCAAACCTTGTTCATGCAGCTACCCAGTGCTTCATTTGGGAAATCTGTTTGGGAACATCAAAAGTAACATGTCACAATTAAATATTTCACTAAACTGTTGACAGCCAGTCTGCGCGCTCAAGAAAGGAATAAATGAGAGAGGAGGAGATGGAACTGCATGGTGGTGAGATTCTCTATAACTGAAGGTAATGTCACAATTAATTATCAAAAAAAATATATATATATATATTTATATAGCCCTTCATACATCAGCTGATATCTCAAAGTGCTGTACAGAAACCCAGCCTAAAACCCCAAACAGCAAGCAATGCAGGTGTAGAAAATTATGAAATTATTTTTTATTACTATTACTAAACTATTCAAAATCAAATACTAATTGTAGGTGAACTGTAAGCCACCCTGCGCAATCAATTTACCAATAGCATTGCCTACAACTATTCGTTCTTTCCCAAACTCATGGATAGAAATGTTGGAGCGTAGCATAAGGAAACCAGTCCATCCAGTATGCATAATAATACAGTCCACACTAAAAGGGGATTACTCACATTTGTTTTGTACCAAAGACATCTTAACTCAGTCTAGTTTTGTTTTTTCCTGCCATAGGCGTAGGCTACGTATTGTATAACGGCACAGTCATCATTTTTATTCCGCTTTTTCTTTCGAGCTTGGGCTCAAAAGTCTATGCATACGGTCTAATACAGTGGGGCAAAAAAGTATTTAGTCAGCCACCAATTGTGCAAGTTCTCCCACTTAAAAAGATGAGAGAGGCCTGTAATTTTCATCATCATTTTCATCATTTTCATCCCAAATCCCAAAAGTCCCAAATTCCCATTAGTTACTGTGAGACTTTGCACGCTCACAGATACGAAGCCTCAGAAATAAAGATCCGATCACAGAATAGGAGCCACTCCCTTAATAAAAACTGTTACATCTACGAACTTGGTCAATCCTAAAATTAAGTCCAATGGTCACTTTATGGACTCTAAAGTCTCATTTTTATCCGATATCTAGAATTTGGACTGTCGATGCAGAAATTACTCTGAATACTCCAATGCTAAAGACGCTGTCAAAATCCGGTATGTGGTTCTCTGTAACGTTTGGACGGCTCATGACGAGGCGGGATGTGTGTTGTGTACCAACATTCAAGTTGATTTGTGAGTTTTCATCGATATTAGCATTGAACTTCAACCAATCCCATACTATAGTTGCGCCATCCGGCGCTGATTGAGGGAGAATGATCACCTGAGTCTCCTCTGGGAACAATGTCTCCTTGCTGCCAGGACAGCCAGACTCCTCGCTGTGTGTGTGTGACGAGGCGCTACAGTAGGTTCTTCTCTGTAATGAGTATGTACATTTGAAGTCAGAAGTTTACATAAACTTACGATGGAGTTATTAAAACTAATTTTTCAACCACTCCACAAATCTCTTGTTCTTAACTATAGTTTTGTTAAGTCGGTTAGGACATCTACTTTGTGCATGACACAAGTCATTTTTCCAACAATTGTTTACAACCAGATTATTTCACTTATTATTCACTGTATCACAACTCCAGTGGGTCAGAAGTTTACATACACTAAGTTGACTGTGTCTTTAAACAGCTTGGAAAATTCCAGAAAATGGTGTCATGACTTTAGAAGCTGCTGATAGGCTAATTGATATCATTTGAGTCAATTGGAGGTGTACCTGTGGATGTATGTCAAGGCCTACCTTCAAACCAAGTGGGAAAATCAAAAGAATTCAGTCAAGACCTCAATTTTTTTTTTTACTCTACAAGTCTGGTATATCCTTGGGAGCAATTTCCAAACGCCTGAAGGTACAATGTTCATCTGTACAAACAATAGTATGCAAATATAAACACCATGGGACCACGCAGCCGTCATACCACTCAGGAAGGAAACGCGTTCTGTCTCCTAGATATGAACCTACTTTGGTACAAAAAGTTCAAATCAATCCCAGAACAACAGCAAAGGACCTTGTGAAGATGCTGGAGGAAAATGATACAAATGTATCTATATCCATATTAAAACAAGTCTCATATCGACATAACCTGAAAGGTCACTCAGCAAGGAAGAAGCCACTGCTCCAAAACCGTCATAAAAAAGCCAGACTACGGTTTGCAACTGCACATGGGGACAAAGATCGAACTTTTTGGAGAAATGACTTCTGGTCTGATGAAACAAAAATAGAACTGTTTGGCCATAATGACCATCGTTATGTTTGGAGGAAAAAGGGGGAGGCTTGCAAGCCGAAGAACACTATCCCAACAGTGAAGCACGGGGGTGGCAGCATCATGTTGTGGGGGTGCTTTGCTGCAGGAGGGACTGGTGCACTTCACAAAATAGATGGCCTCACGAGGAAGGTTAATATTGTGGATATATTGAAGCAACATCTCAAGACATCAGTCAGGAAGTTAAACCAAGCATACTTCCAAAGTTGTGGCAAAATGTCTTAAGGACAACAATGTCAAGGTATTAGAGTGGCCATCACAATGCCCTGTCCTCAATCCCATAGAAAATTTGTGGGCAGAACTAAAGAAGTGTGTGCAAGCAAGTAGGCCTGCAAACCTGACTCCGTTTACCAGCTCTGTCAGGAGGAATGGGCCAAAATTCACCCAACTTATTGTGGAAGGCTACCCAAAATGTTTGACCCAAATTAAACAATTTAATGGCAATGCTACCAAATAGTAATTGAGTGTATGTAAACTTATGACCCACTGGGAATGTGATGAAAGCAATCAAAGCTGAAATAAATCATTCTCTCTTCTATTATTCTGACATTTCACATTCTTAAAATAGTGGTGATCCTAACTGACCTAAGACAGGGAATTCTTACTATAATTAAATGTCATGAATTGTGAATAACTGAGTTTAAATGTATTTGGCTAAGGTGTATGTAAACTTCCGACTTCAACTGTATGCTTGTTGCTGTTCTTAAAGGCTGATTGTATCAAAATTAATCGAAGGAGTAGCTTTCACAAACGGTTATGTTAAGCATTTCTTTGCCTTCCTCTTTCCCCTGATGGTTAGGTGATTACATTAGAGGGCCTATTTCACTATGATCTGTCTTTTCTTTCTGTATACCTCTCTCTGCTTTTGAGGGGAGCCTAAAAATAACAACAGATCTCTAGTGGTTGAGCAGTTCTCTCGTGGTCTGGTTATTAACATCTACCAATATATGGCTATTTAAATCCCCTGCTTCCCATTTAGAAAAATCTCCATCTTAAAGTTCCATTTCCAGTTGTGAGCACCCATACAGCCACTCTCTCTTCTCCTGGACAATAGGCTCATCAGAACCCACATCCTGTAGATTGGTCTCAGTGGATGAAACTCTGTATCTGCTGGGTTGCACTGTGATCTTTCAAGCATCACCTGTTTGGAGTGAGTGAATGCCCTTTTGTGGAATTCCTGGCAGTCGCTATGTGTAACTAGCTAAATACCTCCATCACTGTCAGCTCACAAACTAGCCTTATTGAGCCACCCAGAAGTGACACAGCTGCCACTGATATTTGACATGCCTAACAAGAGTCAACAGCTGTCCAACAGTAAACGTAATGCTGTGGTTCCACCCTGTAGACCTAGGAGCCAAGGTTGCAAAGTCAACTGTGGTCAATGCAGGGCACTTCAGCAATGGGAAAATTCACATACCTAGTCGTTGCGTTACGTGCTATTCAAACATCCGAGAATTCAGGAAAGGATTACAAAGTGAGTGTTTCCCGTCCTTGCTTGAGATCCCACCCCTATAAAATGGCACAACTCAACTGTTAATCTCTAGGGCACGGCAGGGCGGTCAGAAAATATATTTTCCAATAAAACCCTATAGGGCTGTCCCCGATTATACTTGTAACTAAAGAGGGAGCCAGAGATCAATATAGACTAACCAGAAGAAAAAAACCTCTTCTGGTCGGTCGGAACCTTTTTCCTTTTGGAGTTCCAAGTTATCCTACCATTTCTACTGATCTGGGTGCCAGTTATCATTT
This sequence comes from Oncorhynchus tshawytscha, assembly GCF_018296145.1. Classification (NCBI taxonomy): domain Eukaryota; kingdom Metazoa; phylum Chordata; class Actinopteri; order Salmoniformes; family Salmonidae; genus Oncorhynchus; species Oncorhynchus tshawytscha. The sequence continues at coordinate 28,383,971 of NC_056437.1, read as the reverse complement.
TCATATGCACATTTTTGTGGAACAGTTTAATTTAATTGATAATTTAGTCTTCATATCTCAAAGTCAATGTCATGTGGTTAATCAAAATTATAAAGGAAAATTATGTCAATCTAAAAGTAACTTCTATTGCCATTTGTCAATATGTAAAAATAGCCTACATAAAGCCAACAAATAAAAATATTGCAGCCTGCAGGTAGAAAATATCCTGACGAAAATAAATATCCTATAAATCACATTGGCTAGGCATGACCTGACTGCAAGGAACTTGAAACATTGTATCAACTATTATATTAACTTGGTCTGGCCCAAAGCTTGTGCTAGCAAACTTGCAACATTATATAAAATATTCTGGGTCCTCCGAGTTTCCAGCACCAGTGAGCTCCGGACAGACAGACAAGGGATAAGAAGTAATCAGGTAGGCCTATTTTTATGATGTTTCTACCGGATCATGACATTTTTTCCTTTTCTCACTGAGTGGTTATCGGAAGGGAGCTGGAAATAGTTTTCAAATAGGCTATGTTGAGGAACTATTGTAATTCTCAATGGCTGTAAAAACAGACTTTGTTAATTGCTGTTCGAGGCAAATAATAAAATATTTGAGAATCTCCAGTGATGGTGAGTGAATACAATAAGAAATAGTATCAGATCCCCAAATGGGCACACTTACTGTACAGTATAGGCCTACATTTGCGCAAAGGCCAGGTTGACTAGTTCTACTTCTGTATGTGTAATCGGGTGCGTGTCCTTACTCAAGATTGGAAGGAGTGCTCCAAACAAAAGACAATTAATACATTGACGACTCATAAATGGAATGAAATAAATCAAAACCTTTTTCTCACAAGTGTAGCCTAGGTTGTGCGCTCTGCAATCAACGTTTACACTCCTACAATGACAACGGTAAGACTATTTATAATAATTTAATGCATACTACCCATCCCGCATGCGGGAGCGTAATCATCGCCTCAAACTAATTAGCATAACGCAGCGGACATAAATATCCCTAGAAAATGTTCCTATTAATGAAAATCACAAATGAAATCTATTGAGACACAGCTTAGCCTTTTGTTAATCACACTGTCATCTCAGATTTTCAAAATATGCTTTACAGCCAACGCTAGACAAGCATTTGTGTAAGTTTATCATAATGCTATGCTAGGATCTGCTAGCAGCAGGCAACATTTTAACGAAAATAAGAAAAGCAATCAAATTAAATCATTTACCTTTGAAGAACTTCGGATGTTTTCACTCAGGAGACTCCCAGTTAGATAGCAAATGTTCCTTTTTTCCAAAAAGATTATTTTTGTAGGCGAAATAGCTCCGTTTGTTCTTCACGTTTGGCTGAGAAATCGACCGGTCACTACAACGCCAACGCTCCATAATATCGACAGAAACATGGCAAACGTTGTTTAGAATCAATCCTCAAGGTGTTTTTCACATATCTATTCGATAAAATATCCACCGGGACAATTGGTTTCTCATAAGAAGCGATTGGAAAAATGGCTACTTCTGTACTTTACACAAGATTTTCTGCGGGAGCAATCATGTGACCACTTGCTCAATGTGGTCCCTTACGGCTATTCTTCAACATAAATGTGTAAAAAGACGTCACAATGCTGTAGACACCTTGGGGAATACGTAGAAAGCGTAAGCTCATTCGTAGCCCATTCACAGCCATATAAGGAGTCATTGGCATGCAGGGCTTTCAAAATATGGGGCACTTCCTGGTTGAATTTTTATCTGGGTTTCGCCTGTAACATCAGTTCTGTTGCACTCACAGACAATATCTTTGCAGTTTTGGAAACGTCAGTGTTTTCTATCCAAAGCTGTCAATTATATACATAGTCGAGCATCTCGTCGTGACAAAATATCCCGTTTTTAAAACGGGGACGTTTTTCATCCAAAAATGAAAATACTGCCCCCTAGTTACAAAAGGTTAACAGAAATTAAGGGAAAGGAGGATACCTAGTCAGTTGTACAACTGAAAGACTTCAACTGAAATGTGTCTTCCGCATTTAACCCAACCCCTCTGAATCAGAGAGGTGCGGGGGGATGCCTTAATCGACATCCACGTCTTCAGCTCCCGGGGAACTGCCTTGCTCAGGGGCAGAATGACAGATTTTTACCTTGTCAACTCAGGGATTCAATCCAGCAACCTTTTGGTTACTGGTCCATCGCTCTAACAACTAGGCTACCTGCCGCCCTTAACCAGCATTGTAGCTAATTTCCCCCCAACATCAGACGTTCCCTAACGTCGGACACTCTAGCGCTTAGAGGATTAAATCACCTCAAGATCAACATTTAAATGAATGAATATAACTTTTTGCGACGTTTTGCTAATGGATATAATTATTTTGAGCTAATGTACATTTTGTGAGACGCTGTATATTGTAAAAAATTTAATATCCAACTTTTTACTTCTGATTCAGGCATATTGTAAAATTTGACTGCACATGTAATTTAATATCACGTAATTATTATTCTTTTTTTACCGGAAGGTTAGCCAACGAGTCAACTTCGCATACGAGGTTGTTGTCTCTTTGTTTTTACAAAATGAAATGGATATATCTTGTAATTGAACAAAATAGTAAGGTGGCCAATAACTGGGGACCGTATGCCGATTTAATATGGGACGTTTTTTTTTTTTTTTTTTGCTAAACCGCTTATCAAAAAGAAATGTCAAACATGCTAATTGCTAAACCGTTAGCTAACATTTTTACGACACCAATAATCACAAAACATTGATGGCTTGATCACAAGAACACTTGAAGGTAATATGTTTTTTAAACTCTTTTGAATATGCTGATAATACGTGGTGCTACACTAGATGAAAGATAATGGGAATTAACAGTAAATGTGCTACTGTTGTGCCAACCCTGCCGCGTCCGCACTTGATTAGTCCACTCAGACAGGTGCGTATCAGAGGTCTTGTGTGCCATATTTAAAAAATGATTTGCCACTGCTCTACTAAAAAAATATTGATTGACCAAACAATCGACAAGTCGACTAAATGGGTTCAGCCCTCAAACCCTGTCTATTAACGAATGGTCCTCTCCTCCCTCCCTCTGGCATTCTAATGTAATTTTCATCCTCTCTGTGCTCAGGTCTCAGGCTTCCAGGTTGGGGGGACACTCAGGAAAATACTTCTGTTGGGTTGGCTGAGAGATTGGGCTGGGGTTGTTGTTGGCTCGAAAACAACAGGCAGAATGTTTTGAGTAGGTTGCCAAGCAATGCAGAGGGTTTTGATTTACGATGACGTCTTCCCACTGGCAGCTTGTTGCAATTAGTGATGTGGTTGAGTGGTGTGGTGAGTGCAGCATGGTGGTATTATTATGATGTTCGTGTTTATTTATCTTTCTGGGACTCGTTCCTTCCACAGTTTTTTTTTCTCTCTCTTGGACAGCAGAATCTCTTAGTGATAGATTTGTTTCGGCTCATCTGTTTCATATGACCCTTTACTTACTTTAGACTGTTCCTTCTCCCACTAGCACTTTCATCATTGCCATATCTTCTCCCTGTCTTCCTTTCTCTTCCTCCCACCTTTCTCTCTACCTCGCCCTTTCCCGTAACTCTCTCCCTCTGTCTGTGTCTGTGGAGTACTGCGGTCTCTGTCTCTGTCTGCCTCTGTCTCCATCTCTCTCTCTCCCCCTTTCTCCCTCCCCCACTCCCCCTCTGCCTGTGTCTCTGGAGTACTGCTGATCTTAATGCTGTGAGTGTGGACAGGCCATGTTAAATAGAGGGGATGACAGAGCTTTAGGGGCTAGTTCTGATTGGATACAGGGACAGAGCGAGTGGTTTGTTTCACAAAGGGCTGCTTTTAATTCCTGGATTCAGGTCAGGAGTAGGGCAGGCAGGCAGCTATTGTACAAGAATAAACTGATCTTTGGAACAAACATACACAAACGCTGGACTGTGTATTATGTTGATGGAAAACCAAATGTTGGTTGCTGTGGATTCATGATCAGATCAGCACAGATGTCTGTGAATGCTTAGTTTGGTGGAACTGACTAAGCTTGTGTTTTGGTTTGGGAATGTCTTAGTGGAGCTGACGTCAGTGCTCTTTCAAGTAAATGTTGTTCACAAAACCATCTCGCTCTCCGACCACACACACACACACACACACACTATTACACCCAACATGATAAATGTTTATTGATAGTGCCTCGAGAGGAGACTATGATTATCTTCAGATGACACACGCATGAAACGAAGAGATCTAGTTGGTGAGGTCACCCTTGAACACTGGTTTATGTCATGGGCTTATATATGGTTTGAGGACTTTATAAAAGAGAGTCCAGCTGTAATGAATGGTGATTGAGTTTCATCCATGATTATATGACTAGGTTTATGCGTGGCTCCGCGTGTATGTGTACTCCTGTGTGTTTGTAAGAGATACCGCACCTGCTGCTGTTGTTGTAGTACTAGCAGGTTGTCCTCACATGTCCTCCTTACCTATTCACAAACTTTAACACACACATATTCACAAGCTGTGCATGTGTTTCAGTTTTATTGTTATTATGGTAAATGATGTGATTCTGAGAGACCGATGGAGGTCCTTTATTGCCATCATCAGTGGGCATATTGAATATACAGCCATACACATTACACACACCCACTTACAGGCTTATGTTTCACTGCCCAAGTACAACTGTTAGGATTATACTTAATAATTTAACATATTCCCCACTGCTTTTCTCTCAATTTTACTGCTAACAGTAGTTCTTTAGAAATAATTGGAATGAACTGATCTTTGATGGTGAAACTATTCATTCTTTGTTTCTCTCCCTGGCTCCAGGTGTGGGGGGCAGTCAGGTGTTGGTGCCCCAGAAGGTGAGTGCTGTATTGGGGAAGAATGTGACGTTGGGCTGTAGTGTGGAGGTGGAGGCCAACCTGAGTTTTACCCAGAGTTCCTGGGAGCGCCGGCTGCCCACAGGCTCAGTGACGGTGGCGGTGTACAACCCTGTGTTCGGTATCTCCATCCCCCCGGACTACGTTCGCCGCCTGTCCTTCCGCTCACCCTCCTCCCATGACGCCACCATCGTACTGGAGGACGTGAGCTTCACAGACATTGGAGTGTACACCTGCAAGGTGGCCACCTTCCCCCTGGGCAACACACAGGCCTCCACCACTGTCAGCGTACTTGGTAAGAATGTGCTGCATGTGTTTGCTTGTATGTGTGTCTGTGTGCAACACACCTTTTGCAAATGCATGTGTGTGTTTGTCTGGCTAATAGTGTGCTTGTAAGATTCTGAAATGTAATTCTGTATCTTAGTAAAATGCCTCTTGTAAATTGAATGAATAATGCATACCAATATTCTGGGGGAGAGACATCCTACTCACGTCACTGAGCCGGAGGGAAAGTGGTAAGACAAAGTGGAAGAGGAAAAAAGAGAAGGGGGAGAGTGAGGAAGGAAAGTGGTGAGAACGAGAGATTGGAATAAGGGTTGGTCGATGAAGTGGTGTTGCAGTGAGAAGTGTCATGGAGATTTGCTGTGGGGTAAACGGTATGACAGTTGGGTACAGTTGCAAGAATGAGAGGAGGGGTGGAGGAATGGGAACGAGGGAGCAAGGGAGGGGTGTAGAAGAACAGGGTGCTATAATTAGAGCTAGAGAAATGTGGTGGGCAATAAGGCGTGCGGTGTGTGTATGTGTGTTGCACAGTTGAAACGTCCCTCTATTTTAAGGGATCTCCTGGGAGGGGCTGGGGTTGGATAGATGGATAGATCTATCATTCCAGGCAAAGCCATGGCTTTATATATATATATATACACACACGCACACACTTTTGGAAAGGTTACAGGATATCCCTGAGCTGCTACTGCATAGTAGGAAAGGGGGGAAACTAGGGAGATGGAGAGAGTGGCAGAGGTGGACAGAAATTAACAAGAGCTTGGTGAATGACTGAAAGAGGGTGTGTGTTTGGAAGCTCTCCCAGACTCAGGAACTCAACTCTACTTCCCTAGAGGCTACTGGAACTCTGACTAAACACTACAGCTCTTTCTCTCCATTTCTCTCTCTCCTCTCTCTCAGTGGAGCCCAAGGTGTATGTGTCGGCTGGCTCGGTGGCTCTGATCGATGAGGGCAATGAGACGGTGGTGGCTACCTGCATCGCTGAGCGGGCCCTCCCCCCTGCCGAAGTCTCCTGGGAGACGGACCTGTTTGGCCATTCAGAGGTGACGATGCAGGACGAGGCCAACGGCACCACCAGCACCCAAGTGCACTACCTGTGGCAGCCGACCCGCCACGTCCAGGGTCAAGCCCTCACCTGTGTGGTGCGCCATCCTGCCCTGCACACGGACTTTAGGATCCCCTACCAGCTCAATGTGGAGTGTGAGTCTCTCTCTGTCTGTGTGCGTGCGTGATTGAACACGAGTCCCACAAGACTGCCTTTTTTGTTCACAATCATTCACAGATTAGTCATGTCTATAATGATGGAATTTAGACAGATTTGATTGATTTAACTGATTCACATGTCATTTCACACCATTTTTCTCTTTTTGTGGGGAGGGGGTTTATGCTTTTCCTGTTGCTATATATGTTAATCCTCCTGTGTCTTGTCTCTGCAGATGCCCCAGACATTGTGGTGGTAGGTTATGATGGTGACTGGCACGTGGGCCGCGAGAGCGTCCTGCTGACCTGCAAAGCCAAGGCAAACCCACCAGCCCACCACTTCAGATGGATCAGGTTTGTGAGCGTGTGCGATCGGGTTTTTATGTGTGCACAAATTTGTTCACACTGCAGATTGAACATTGAACCAGTGTTTGTGTATAATTGTGTCCGTCTTTCATTTTGTGTTCTTGTATGTGTGTGTGCATCCCAGACTGGACGGGGACATGCCAGAGGGGGTGGAGATAGTGAACAGCACATTGCTGTTTCTGAGGCCCCTCCAAAGGAATGACTCTGGAGTCTACAGGTGTGAGGTTGCCAATGCCATCAACCTACGCAGCAGGGACCTGCGGATACGCATACAAGGTGAGAGGGGAAACGCTGCTGAATATGCACACAGATTGCTATTGCACACATTCTCCCTGTTTCTTTTGGGGAGAACTTAAAGCTTTCAGTGTAGAGATAATACCATGGAGATGAGTCTTGATTTATCTCAATGGACAATACTATCTCTGTGTCTCTATGGCTCTCACTATTAAACACTTCACTTATAATTTTTTTTATGGTTTTGAAACAATGGTATATTTTTCCGAGGATGAATCACATTTAAACACACACAGAAACACACATGGTTCATCCAGCATTTCGTCATTCTAAACCTTAATCCATCTAAGCTTGAGGGTGTGTCAGTGTTTGAATTGAAGCGAGCTGCCACGCTGTATTAGTGCAGATTATTTCTGGTCCTCAGATGTAAGAGTCTTAATTGGAGCCTGATTAGTCTTGATTAGGTCTCCAGATGTTCAACAGGAGAGGAGAGCTCCCTAGTTCTCTGGCCAAACCCCATCTGTCTGTCTGCTCATCCCTAATCATCATCTCAGACCACTAACTCACTCCAGGCTTTGTCGCCTGTCCCCTGTTGTTCCCCTGGCCTGGCATGTGTCTGTCTCTTCTGTGCAATATGAGCACCATGTCCCTGAGGTTTTGTTAACCCCCTCACCTCCCTCGGCTCATAAACCTTTCTTCTCTTCCTGAATTAAGCTTTCAGTATGACTACTGTACATCTCTCTCCATCCCTCTTTTTTGTTACTCTTTTTCTCTCTCTCTCTGTCTCTGTCTCTGTCTCTGTGTGTGTGTGACGCAGTGAAAGGCAGAGGCGTGCAGCCTTGACTGAGATGTCCCAGATTCATAAAATATTCACCAGCTCTTTTCAACTCTTATTTATTAAACATATATATTTTTTTGCTTTTCCCTTTGAGGGGGAGCTCTGTGGTTTTGTGTGTTCTCTGTGTGCGCGCTTCTGGGTAATGTGTTTCGCTCTTGTGTGTGTGCTCGCCCACACGTTCGTGCAGTTTCTCTGCATGGAGTCGGGACAACGTCATTCTGTTGGATCTGAGAGTCTGATATCTCTACAGATATCGGACCTGGAACCAGGACTGGAGTGTTATTTTATGTTGCTGTTTTATGAACTTCACCACATCACTGAACACTTTTAGGGGAAACCTTTCACACATGTGCAGTCCTAATCCAATCACAACCACAGCTAGGGTTGCAAAGGGAGGGTATATATCACTGGAACATTTCTAAGTTTAACCAGAATGTTGGTATCTTTCATGGATTTTATGTAATCTCTCACAAGACATCTAGTGGCCCTTTTGGGTACTTCAGGTTATCACAGGCATCTAATTATCTCTGGTCTTCTGCATGGCCTAATCACATGTAAAATTATATTAAATCATTGAATAAGATTATTTCAAAATACAAAAATGAATGACAAAGCTGTAAAACATTATGCTAAATAAAAACCATCAATTTAGTGAATACATTTGATGTTTTAATATGAGGGTTTCAGCATTATGTATTAGTTTTACTATGTAAGTATGTATGTATGTGAAAAAGTAAATAGTTCAAAGTAATGCCATTGTTGATTAGATGCTTTTTTTCATTAATTAAGCTATTTTCTCTTGAACCATATGGTTTAAGAGAAAATATCTACATTATCTACTCATGGACAATATGGACACAGATATAATAAATGAATACTATACATGTTTAATAAAGTTATTCAAGTATAAATCACCAAAGTTATGATAGTGCCATATATTTTCTGTTAATTGCCAAATTTACTGAAGATTCCGGTAACTTTGGTAAATTACCGGTAGCTTTGCAACCCTGACCACAGCAGTTAAATACAGACTCAGCAAGTCTGGACAGAAATACCAGCGGATGGAATAAGGAGAGCAGCATGTCTCATCTGTTGATGTAAGGTGCTTGATCATGGTTCATCTGCCCTAAAGAACATTATAGGGAGCATGTGAAGATCTGGATCAAGTCAACACAGAGAGTGTCCAAATCACTTTTTCAAACTGACTGAACTGTAAAGGAGTGATTCGCCATTTTGCCCATTTCTTTTCCCTGAACCACTACCTGACATTTTAGTAGTTCTTCCCATCTCTCCAAGTCCCCTACCGTCTTGGTAGTCCTTCCCATCTCTCCAAGTCCCCTACCGTCTTAGTAGTCCTTCCCATCTCTCCAAGTCCCCTAACATTAGTGCTGATTCTATTCTAGACATCCCTTCCCTCCTACGTATCAGTGCCTTACAACATTCTCAATGACAAAGACCTGTTTCTCTTTATTTGAAATGCTCAGCATAAGCTCTCCATAGTCTTTATAAGCACCCATAACAGGCACATAATAATCATAAAAGTGTTCATCAGTTAATTTGACCTGATTTGAATGGCGGTAGCTACAGAATGTTGTGATTGATTGTCCCTCTAAAGCTGATCTCTGCAATACGGAACAAGTCTTCTCTTCCTTCTTGCAAAGATTTACATGGCAAGGAAAATAGTGTTGAGGGTCCATGACTTACAGTTGACAGTGTGTATGTCATGCAGTGCCTAAAGTTGTCAGCATAAGTTATATGTGGGCATTATGAACAGCTTATACCACTTCAAATAAGGTGTTACTGACAAAAGCTAGTCAGCATTGAGTTCAATTCATGATTGTTTTAAGAATTTGTTTTTGCTTTGTAGAGGGCTTAGTTCCTAATCACCCATCTCTGGTTCCTAAACTAGTAACATCTACATCCCTCTGCCTTACCTTGCCTTTCCATTCTTTTGTGATTAGTGTAATGCTCACTCTCACAGTCTCTGGTTTTCTACCGATCAGGCTACCGTCCATTTGGATGCTCTAAACTGCATGTTTTTTTTAGTCTTTATTGTCAATTTGTATACATTACCTCAATCCCGAAACATCAAAACTTAATTTACCACATCTATACGTTTTAAAGGTTACTTCTAACCTCAAGTGGTCTGTCAAGAGATCTAACAACAATAACATACTTTGTTCAGATAACATGTCAATGCAAACCTGAGGCTGTTATGAGCACGTTGTTTTAGATGTAGAACTGTTTTGTAGTTTTCTCATGTCTACCTATCCCCTTTCAGTAATATGCTGATGTAGTTGGCATTGACATTCTCTACTTTTCTGTCTGTCCATCCCTCCCTCCCTGACTCTCTACTTCCCTCCTCCCTGCCTCCCTCCATTAGATCCTCCCACCACCTCCATGCCCTCCACCACCCCTGCGCCTGTCCTAACTGGCTCTGCCTCCTCCTCCACCTCTGTGGGAGACAAGCAACGGGTCCTCTTCACCTCCCCCACCCTGGCAGCCCTGCCCCCTGCCAACCAACTGGGCACCATCGTGGGCGGAGCTGTGGGCGGAGCCTTGTTCCTCCTGCTGCTGCTAGTGCTGGGCGGGGTCTGTTACCTCCGACAACGACAGACCTTCCGTGGGGACTACTACACCAAGCAGTACCTAGGGCCTTCAGACATGCAGAAGGCTCCTCCACAGCACGAGCTCCACCCCTCCAAGCCTGCCAATAACGTTTTTGTAGACAAGGACCGCGAGGAGTGGGGCGACCGCGAACGCAACCACGAGCGGGACCGCGAGCGCCTCCACCTGCATCCAACATCAACAACCATCATGAACAGCCACAACCACAGAGAGCCAGAGCGCCAGTCCAATGGCCGCACGAGGGCGACGAGAAATGGAGAACACCATGACCACGACCACCTGCGTAGCTACCCCAGCCCCCACCAGAGTAGCCATGCCAGATACACTGCCCCACCACACCCGCTGAGCAACGGTTCCCCCTACTTGTCGGATGACTGCTATGACAGTGGGGCCGAGGGGGACTATGTCTCTCATATGGACGGCTCCGTGATCTCACGCAGGGAGTGGTACGTCTGACCCCACCACCACCACCAGGCACGCTACCCTGCCAACAGACTCTGCCACCAGAGAGAAGAGAGACAACGCTGCAGAAATCACAGGAGGATTTCATACATTATTCAACAAAAGAGAATACTCACACGTTCTGCCTCTCTCTCTCAAGCTGTCATACATTTTGGCATCATATCCTTAGTTCCCTCTCTTTTTCAACATGGTTTGTCATTTCTCAGTTATTTTCCCTTGATTTTGATCGTCATCATGGAAGGTGTGTGAATTGCCTAGCCATACTGTGGACATGCCTTCATTCTGCACTAGAGGGCAAATCTGTGTTTACTAGCTAAAGTGGGGAGGGGAGGCTTTCCCCAAAGAAAGATTAAGTAGGAAGGGAAGAGAGAAATTTAAAAAAGGGGAGAGTATTTCTGGCACATACAATATTATTTGGTACAGTACGTGGATAGCATGGCTACAAATCACACAACATTATACCCATTGTGTGTGTGTGTGTGTGTGTGTGTGTGTGTGTGTGTTGAGTACCAGTGCCAACTTTGTCAGTAGATGCTGTCATTGCAGCAGGATGTCATAGGCTAGAACTAAGTCTGCAATGTTATGTATCAGTGTGGTGGTCTGTCTCACTTTCTCAGATAGCGGTACCATAATGATAACTAATGAGTTAGAACTGGGTTTTAGTTCATCTTTCTCATTTTTTCATGCAGTGATTTTCAGCCCTATATAGAATATTTAAAAAATATGACAGATGAGGGGACGGCTGTATATTGTAAGAGGAGTTGCATGCATTCTGTACGCACCCTCTCCTCTTTAATTATTTGTGCTTTAGTATGCATTAATTTATCATCTGAAATGCCCGTAGTAATAGAATACGATTAGTAGACTGCAGGGTTCCGTGTGGCTCAGTTGGTAGAGCATGGTGCTTACAACGCCAGTGTTGTGGGTTCTATATTCCCACTGGGGACCCGTATGAAAATATATGCACTCACTACTGTAAGTCACTCTGTATAAGATCGTCTGCTAAATGACAAAAAAATGTCAAATGTAGACTTTTTTATATTTATGGCCGTCTAGAAAACAGTGAATGGGGCATAATAATTGTTGCTTCAGTTTTGTTATTTCCTCTGTAATACAGTGAAGTAAATGGAGATTATTCATGGTTCTCTGTCGTCTAGTGAAATTTCCTCTGTTACTCACTGCTCTGGGTTCAGTTATGTGACCGGTGCCTTATCCCAGAAGAGTAGTAAAGTAATTTAAAAAACAATGATAATGTTATTTTTACAGACAAGTGCAAGGTCTGTTTGGTCCTCTTTTGAGAGATTTGTTTGTTGCCTTTGTTTTCTACTTTTTTTCACTTTTGATTGAGGGATTCTTTTTGTGCCATATCCTCTTTTCTGTTTTCTGTCTCTAAGCCATGAAGTTTGACGATAGCATTATTTTTGCTCACATAATAAATGACATTTGCAACATCTTCAAGTTGCAAAACACCTGAACAAAGCTGATGTAAGCTAAAAGAGCGATAATTTAATTATTGCACAGTTCCTATATGTCCGTTTTCGGTTAGGGCAGCATGGTATATAAGAAAATAACGGTGGGGATTTCCAGATTCCAGAATGTTTTGTTTAGTTCTTGTACAAAGTGAGAGAACGGAGAGTGAAGCGCACTAGTGCACCTCACCAGGGTTGATCTCCAACCGTATTTCACATTCTCCTTGCAAGCACCTTCATGTTATTCATGTTTGTTTTGTATACAAGAGAAGAGCTAATGTAAGAAAAGGAAAATAAATAATAATGCAAGAAAAAATTGAAAATAATCACATGCTGTATCATCTACGACAACAAGCATTATTTTGTAAATCTTTTTTGAGATATTTTTGTTTTCAATAAAGCACCTTTTTTCTGTGTCTCATTTCCTGATTGATCTGATCTCCTAGACTGAAGCTGCCCGCATCACAAGCTCCCTCAGGCTGCTACTTTACTCTCAAACTGATCATTCTCCCTGTGCTCTTTAAAGTGACGTCATCTCTAGCTCAGTCACTCATTTTACAGCCTGAGCTCCTGTGAATCACTGGCCGCTTTCGCCATTTCAGCCGACTTTAAAGGCTTGTAGAGACTGACGGATCTACAAATCACCTTTCATTATAGATGACCACTAAATATTATTTCTAGATCAGTCAGTCACACTACAGCTGTGATCCAGCATGTTGATGCTTTTGAACACAGTCATTGTGCGCACACACTCCATATCTTGTCACTGTCGTTAGCCAGCGTTTCAATATGAGATTTGATTTGATTTTTTTTGCTCTATTTGACTGCTGCCCATCTCTTTCTCTCCTCCCCTGTCTTCCTCAGCCTCTCTCCACCTGCTTTTTGTAGAAGTTAGCAGAGATCAAGAAGCCCTCTTGTCTTTTGTCTCTCTCCCCTCTCTGGTTCTCTTTGACCTCTCTCATCTGACTTTGTGACAGAACAGAAATTGCCCCCTGCTCCCATCTACAGCTTGTCTCCTTTGTGAATTCCCCCTGTGCATCTCTCCCAGTGTCTCACAGCTGGTGAAATCAAACAGTGTTTATGTCTGCCCCCGAGTCTCCCCTCTCTGAGCCATTGACTCTGTCCCCATGGCAACAGTCTTATCTGGAGCTGGTGACAGAGGCAGGCTCCCTCAGGGCTCCACCGCCTATACCTGCACACCGAGGGAAAAAGAGCGGAAGGGAGTGAGGGGAGAGCAAGGTTAAAGGGGCTGTTGAAGAACATTAGAGAATTGGCCATCAGACATGAAATTGCCAATTATGATAAGCTGCCTGTTGTATAGGATGGTGGAGAAATCACGTCATTGTGACCTTGGCATTGTGTACAGTGCCTTCAGAAAGTATTCATACCACTTGACTTATTCCACATTTTGTTGTGTTACGGCCTGAATTCTAAATGGACTAAATGAAATGCATTCTCACCAAACTACACACAATACCCCATAATGACAAAGTGAAAACGTTTGCAAATGTATTGAAAATGAAATAAAGAAATACCTCATTAACATAAGGATTCACATCCTTGAGTCAATAGATGTTAGAGTCATCATTGGCAGCGATTACATCTGTGAGTCTTTCTGGGTAAGTCTCTAAGGGACAGATCGAAATGTACAGGGTTGATCCAACTCAAGGTGTCCTAAAAGAAAAAATGCACCCCCACTCCTCAAAGTTGAAAATATTTTCACGTGACCATCTTGTACTGTTAAAAACATTGAACACCGTCCCCCCCTCATATAATTAACAAAGCATGTTTACGACCACAAATGACAACTGTAGGGACCCTGTGTTTGTAAACGTGGATATCAACTTTGATGTCTTTCTGTGCCAGTGCACCACACAACCAATAAACAAAGCATACCGACTTCGGGCACTTCAATATCATGGTTTGCGTTTTCAAGACCACAATATGGAAGTCTCGAGAAACAGAAAATACATCCCTCCCTACCTTGTAGGCTTACCCAGTACTGAAGGCTTGGCTTGACAATCTCCGAATGACATTCACCTTTTTAGATGCCTAGTTCCATTCATCAATTGGGCGCTGCACAGTTTGGATTGATTCATTGATTCATTCTACTTGTCAGTAAATAAATATATATATATATATATATATACACCCAAGATTTTTTTAAGTGACCAGGATTGCACAATACATTCAGGGACTTATTTCCGTTGTGGTCCCTATTTTATTTTTACGTAAATACATATACAATTACATAGATACAGACACATTACAGAGATAGAGATGAAAAACTGCTCAACCTCCAGAGGAGTATGGGGGGGGTTAAAGTACAATTCTTACAAGCTTGTTTGGTTGGTAGCTTATTCTTTAGATGTTTGGGCCTGATGGTGAACCATGATGAGCAGGCATAATCAAAGTGACACTGGAATAGCGCACTTCCCAGAGTCTTTAGGGTGTCTATAGCAAGGTTTTCATCCAATTGAAGATGTCTTTTCATGTGAATATTCTAAAATCTTCATAAAACAAAGTTTTCTTTAGGAAAATTTGGCACTGGAAAACACAAATTTAAATTTACTGGACATTCGAGAAATGTAATGGACATCCATATGCATTCAGATCCAACCAGATCAATAAACGAGGGATGTTGGCCAAATGAGCCACATTTACGTGTCCTTAAAAATATCCTAGAAACAAATGACAAAAACACTATTCATTCATTTATGTGTAGCATATGCAAAACTTTATAGACTATTTTTTTTTTGGGGGGGGTTATATTTGTATATATTATGGATCCCATTCAGCTACTCTTTCTGGGATCCAGCTAAATTAATTCATTTTAAAACATTACAAAACATTCACAGATTTCACAACACACTGTGTGCTCTCAGACCCCTACTCTACCACTACCACATATCTACAGTACTAAATCCATAGTGCGTATGTTATCGTATGTTTGTGTATGCATGTGTCTGTGCCAATGTTTGTGTTGCTTCACAGTCCCCGATGTTCCATAAGGTGTTTTTTTATCTGTTTTTTAAATCTAATTTTACTGCTTGCGTCAGTTACTTGATGTGGAATAGAGTTCTATGTAGTCATGGCTCTATGTAGTACTGTGTGCCTCCCATAGTCTGTTCTGGACTTGGGGACTGTGAAGAGACCTCTTGTGGCATGTATTGTGGGGTATATATAGGTGTCTGAGCTGTGTGCCAGTAGTTTAGACAGACAGCTCGGTGAATTCAACAATTCAATACCTCTCATAAGTAAAAGTAGTGAAGTCAATCTCTCATCCACTCTCAGCCAGGAGAGATTAACATGCATATTATTAATATTAGCTCTCTGTGTACATCCAAGGGCCAGCCGTGCTGCCTTGTTCTGAGCCAATTGTTCTGAGCCAAGTCCTTTTTTGTGGCACCTGACCACACGACTGAACAATAGTCAAGGTGCGACAAAACTTGGGCCTGTAGGACCAGCCTTGTTGATAGTGTTGTTAAGACTCATCTCATCTTAGCTACTACTGCATCAATATGTTTTGACCATGACAGTTTACATTCTAGTGTTACTCCAAGCAGTTTAGTCATCTCAACTTGCTCAATTTCCACATTATTTATTACAATATTTAGTTGAGGTTTGGGGAGTGTTTTGTTCCGAATAACATGCTTTTAGTTTTATAAATATTTAGGGCTAACTTATTCCTTGCCACCCACTCTGAAACTAAATGCAGCTCTTTGTTGAGTGTTGCAGTTATTTCAGTCACTGTAGTAGCTGACGTGTATAGTGTTGAGTCATCCGCATACATAGAAACTCTGGCTTTACTCAAAGTCAGTGGCATGTCGATAGTAAAAACAAAATTAAGCAAGGAGCCTGAACAGCTACCCTGGGGAATTCCTGATTCTAACAGGATTATATTTGATAGGCTTCCATTAAATAACACCCCCTGTGTTCTGTTAGACAAGTAACTCTTTATCCACATTATAGAAGGGGGTGTAAAGCCATAACACATAAGTTCTTCCAGCAGCAGACTATGATCAATAATTTCAAAAGCTGCAATGAAGTCTAACAAGACAGCCCCCACAATAATTTTATCATCACTATCTCTCAGCCAATCATCAGTCATTTGTGTAAGTGCTGTGCTTGTCTTGCTTATCTTGCCAATGAAAAAGTAATTAAAGTAGTTTGCAATATCAGTGGGCTTTGTGATGAATGAGACATCTGATTCAATAAATTAAGGAGCCAAGTTTTTTCCCCAAAATTTCATTTAAGGTGCCCCAAGGCTTTTTACTATCATTATTTATATAATGTATCTTTGTTTCATAGTGTAGTTTCTTTTTCTTTAGTTTAGTCACATGATTTCTTAATTTGCAGTATGTTTGCCAATCAGTTGGGCTGCCAGACTTAATTGCCATACCCTTTGCCTCATCCCTCTCAACCATACATGTTTTTAATTCCTCATCAATCCAATGGGATTTAACAGTTTTTACAGTCATTTTCTTAATGGGTGCGTGCTTATTAGTAACTGGAGTAAGTAGTTTCATAAATGCATCAAGTGCATCGTCTGGTTGCTCCTCATTACACACCACAGACCAGCAAATATTCTTTACATCATCAACATTTGAACCACCGTCTTGTATGACCTCTTAAACACCGTATTAGGCCCAGCCTTTTGAAATTTCGTTTTCCTAGATATGGCTATTATATTGTGATCACCACATCCTATGGATTTGGATACTGCTTTAAAGCAAATATCTGCAGCGTTAGTAAAAATGTGATCAATACATGTTGATGATTTAAACCCTGTCCTGTTTGTAACTACCATGATAGGTTGACTGATCCAGGTTGCAGGCACTGGTTACAGTTTTAATTTTTTTCCTGAGTGGGCAGCTTGATGATAGCCAGTCAATATTTAAATCACCAAGAAAATACAGTTGAATTCGGAAGTTTACATGCACCTTAGCAAAATACATTTAAAACTCAGTTTTTCACAATTCCTGACATTAAATCCAAGTAAAAATTTCCTGTCTTAGGTCAGTTAGGATCACCACTTTGTTTTAAGAATGTGAAATGTCAGAATAATAGTAGAGAGAATGATTTATTTCAGCTTTTATTTCTTTCATCACATTCCTAGTGGGTCAGAAGTTTACATCACTCAATTAGTATTTGGTAACATTGCCTTTAAATCGTTTAACATGGGTCAAACGTTTCGGGCAGCCTTCCAATAGCTTCCCACAATAAGTTGGGTGAATTTTGACCCATTCCTCCTGACAGAGCTGCTGTAACTGAGTCAGGTTTGTAGGCCTCCTTGCTTGTACACGCTTTTTGAGTTCTGCCCACAAAATTTCAGGGCTTTGTGATGCCACTCCAACACCTTGACTTTGTTGTCTTAAGCCGTTTTGCCACAACTTTGGAAGTATGCTTGGGGTATTGTCCATTTGGAAGACCCATTTGCGACCAAGCTTTAACTTCCTGACTGATGTCTTGAGATGTTGCTTTAATATATCCACATAATTTTCCTGCCTCATGATGCCATCTATTTTGTGAAGTGCACCAGTCCCTCCTGCAGCAAAGCACCCTTACAACATGATGCTGCCCCGTACCTCCAAACATAACAATGGTCATTATGGCCAAACAGTTCTATTTTTGTTTCATCAGACCAGAGGACATTTCTCCAAAAAGTCTGATCTTTCCCCTCATGTGCAGTTGCAAACCGTAGTCTGACTATTTTATGACGGTTTTGGAGCAGTGGCTTCTTCCTTGCTAGTCGACCTTTCAGGTTATGTCGATATAGGACTCGTTGCACTGTGAATATAGAAACTTTTGAACCTGTTTCCTCCAGCATCTTCACAAGGTCCTTTGCTGTTGTTCTGGGATTGATTTGCACTTTTCGCACCAAAGTACATTCATCTCTCGGAGACAGAATGTGTCTCCTTGCTGAGCGGTATGGCGGCTGCGTGGTCCCATGGTGTTTATACTTGCATACTATCGTTTGGACAGATGAACGTGGTACGTTTAGGCGTTTGGAAATTGCTTCCAAGGATGAACCAGACTTGTGGAGGTCTACAACTTTTTTTCTGAGATCTTGGCTGATTTCTTTTGATTTTACCATTTTCCCACTGAGTTTGAAGGTAGGCCTTGAAATACATCCACAGGGACACCTCCAATTGACTCAAATGATGTCAATTAGCCTATCATAAGCTTCTAAAGCCATGACATAATTTTCTGGAATTTTCCAAGTTGTTTAAAGGCACAGTCAACTTAGTTTGTGTAAACTTCTGATCGACTGGAATTATGATACATTGAATTATAAGTGAAATAATCTGTCTGTAAACAATTGTTGGAAAAATGACTTGTGTCATGCACAAAGTAGATGTCCTAACCGACTTGCCAAAACTATAGTTTGTTAACAAGAAATTTGTGAAGTGGTTGAAAAACGAGTTTTAATGAATCCAACCTAAGTGTATGTAAACTGTATACTTCTCTGTTGATATCACATACATTATCAAGCATTTCACACATATTATCCAGATACTGACTGTTAGCACTTGGTTGTCAATAGCAGCTTCCCACAAGAATGGGCTTTATGTGAGGCAGATGAACCTGTAGCCATATTACTTCAACAGTATTAAACATTAGATCATCTCTAAGCTTTATAGGAATGTGATTCTGAATATAGATCGCAAAACCGTCTCCGTTGGCATTTCTGTCTTTTCGGTAGATGTTATAACCATGTATTGCTACCACTGTATCAGCAAAGATATTATCTCAGTGAGTTTCAGAATATGAATGTCATCTGTTACAAGCAAGTTATTGACTTCATGGATTTTGTTTCTTAGGCTACATACAGTGGGGCAAAAAAGTATTTAGTCAGCAACCAATTGTGCAAGTTCTCCACTTAAAAAAGATGAGAGAGGTCTGTAATTCTCATCATAGGTACACTTCAACTATGACAGACAAAATGAGAGAAAACATCCAGAAAATCACATTGTAGGATTTTTAATGAATTTATTTGCAAATTATGGTGGAAAATAAGTATTTGGTCACCTACAAACAAGCAAGATTTCTGGCTCTCACAGACCTGTAACTTCTTCTTTAAGAGGCTCCTCTGTCCTTCTGTCCTCCACTCGTTACCTGTATTAATGGCACCTGTTTGAACTTGTTATCAGTATGAAAGACACCTGTCCACAACCTCAAACAGTCACACTCCAAACTACACTATGGCCAAGACCAAAGAGCTGTCAAAGGACACCAGAAACAAAATTGTAGACCTGCACCAGGCTGGGAAGACTGAATCTGCAATAGGTAAGCAGCTTTGAAGAAATCAACTGTGGGAGCAATTATTAGGAAATGGAAGACATACAAGACCACTGATAATCTCCCTCGATCTGGGGCTCCACGCAAGATCTCACTCCGTGGGGTCAAAATGATCACAAGAAAGGTGAGCAAAAATCCCAGAACCACACGGGGGGACCTAGTGAATGACCTGCAGAGAGCTGGGACCAAAGTAACAAAGCCTACCATCAGTAACACACTACGCCGCCAGGGACTCAAATCCTGCAGAGCCAGACGTGTCCCCCAGGCCCGTCTGAAGTTTGCTAGAGAGCATTTGGATGATCCAGAAGAAGATTGGGAGAATGTCATATGGTCAGATGAAACCAAAATATAACTTTTTGGTAAAAACTCAACTCGTCGTGTTTGGAGGACAAAGAATGCTGAGTTGCATCCAAAGAACACCATACCTACTGTGAAGCATGGGGGTGGAAACATCATGCTTTAGGGCTGTTTTTCTGCAAAGGGACCAGGATGACTGATCCGTGTAAAGGAAAGAATGAATGGGGCCATGTATCGTGAGATTTTGAGTGAAAACCTCCTTCCATCAGTAAGGGCATTGAAGATGAAACGTGGCTGGGTCTTTCAGCATGACAATGATCTCAAACACACCGCCCGGGCAACAAAGGAGTGGCTTCGTAAGAAGCATTTCAAGGTCCTGGAGTGGCCTAGACAGTCTCCAGATCTCAACTCTATAGAAACTCTTTGGAGGGAGTTGAAAGTTTGTGTTGCCCAGCAACAGCCCCAAAACATTACTGCTCTAGAGGAGATCTGCATGGAGGAATGGGCCAAAATACCAGCAACAGTGTGTGAAAACCTTGTGAAGACTTACAGAAAACATTTGACCTCTGTCATTGCCAACAAAGGGTATATAACAAAGTATTGAGATAAACTTTTGTTATTGACCAAATACTTATTTTCCACCATAATTTGCAAATAAATTCATTAAAAATCCTACAATGTGTCACGTTCTGACCTTTACTTCCTTTGTTTTGTCATTATTTAGTATGGTCAGGGCGTGAGTTGGGGTGGGCAGTCTATGTTTGTTTTTCTATGATTTGGGGATTTCTATGTTTCGGCCTAGTATGGTTCTCAATCAGAGGCAGGTTTCATTGGTTGTCTCTGATTGAGAATCATACTTAGGTAGCCTGGTTTGCACTGTTTGTTTGTGGGTGATTGTCTATGTTGATTGCTTGTTTCAGCGCAGTTCGCATTAGCTTCAAGGTTGTTATTTCGTTTAGTGTTTTTTGTATAGGGTTTCAGTGTTCAGTGTTTTCTTTATTAAAATTAATGATGAACACATACCACACCGCATTTTGGTCCTCCGATCCTTCTCGCCTCTCCTCTTCAGATGAAGAGGACGACCGTGACACAATGTGATTTTCTGGATTTTATTTCCTTATTTTGTCTGTCATAGTTGAAGTGTACCTGTGATGAAAATTACAGGCCTCCCTCATCTTTTTAAGTGGGAGAACTTGCACAATTGGTGGCTGACTAAATACTTTTTTGCCCCACTGTATGTTAATATGGGCTATTTTTAGCACTTTTCTGGGTTGCTTGATTGTTTTTAATGCTTTACTGGGAAGCGTATCAGAGGTAGACTTACTCATGTTATTTACATTGGAGCTGATAGAACAGGGTGAGCTGCATAAAGTGGTCTTCCTACTATTGCACACCACCTCAGTGCTAACAGTGTAACTCTAGTTTATAGGCTCATGATTCCTGCTTACAATAGCTGTAGGATCAACAGATGTATTTGGTGCAATTAGGGGTACATCAATTAAATTACTTATATTGTGTTTTCCAATGCCCCTAAGATCATGTACATTTGATGCAGCATTATGACGACTCATTGTCACAATGGTAGGGATTAACTGAGCTGGTCTCGGATCCTTTTACCAGTCATTGTTTCAACACAGCCTTGAAATGCAAGGACAGTGTCCAGGAGCCAAGATGATTTGGATGGACTCCGTCATTCCTGTAGAGTATCTTCTGTTTCCAGAAGGTGTCAAAGTTATCAATACAAGTGCCTAGAGCAGAGCTACAGTAGTCTGTAGCAAGGGTTTAGGCTGCTTTCCTAAAACAATAATTGTCCACCTCACAGTTCAGCTGTCAAATATTTGAACACTAAATGTATCAGGGCATTGCATGCCAGGTTTAGGTGCAAGACTTAGATGTTAACTGTATGTTATTCATATTTTGATAAATATATACAGTACCAGTCAAAGGTTTGGCCACACCAACTCATTCAAGGGATTTTCTTTATTTTTACCATTTTCTATATTGTAGAATAGTAGTGAAGACATCAAAACTATGAAATAACACATATGGAATCATGTAGTAACCAAAGAAGTGTTAAACAAATCCCAATATATTTTAGATTTTAGATTCTTCAAAGTAGCCACCCATGTGTTATGTCATAGTTGTGATGTCTTCACTATTATTGTACAATGTAGAAAATAGTACAAAGAAAGAAAAACCCTGGAATGAGTAGGTGTGTCCAAACTTTTGACTGGTACTGTAAATATATAGCCTATGTAAAGGAAGAGAAGCTTCGGCCTATCCCCAGAGAGATAGAGATATGCCGTTGGCATGCTACAACACCAACATGCATTTATTTTGTCCGGTGACTACTGAATCTGCTGTAGAGATATAGACGTACAGAAGGAGGATCATTTGTACATTTTCGATCCAAATATTTTGTAGAAAGATGAGCATTATATTGATTGACTATAGTAGTAACTGGTAGGCCAGGGAGCCTCCCGAGTGGCGCAGTATTCTAAGTCACTGCATCGCAGTTGCTAGCTGTGCCACTAGAGATCCTGGTTCAAGTCCAGGCTTTGTTGCAGCAGGCCGTGTATGGGATTCCCCGAGGAGGGTTTGGCTGGCAAGGATGTCCTCGTCCCATCGGGCTCTAGTGACTTCTGTGGCAGGCTGGGCACATGCAAGCTGACACAGTCGCCAGGTGTACGGTGTTTCCTCTGACACATTGGTGCAGCTGGCTTCTGGGTTAAGTGGGCAGTGCAGCTTGGTTGGATTATATTTTGGTCGCATGGCTCTCAACGTTCGCCTCTCCCGAGTCCGCTCAGCATTTAACACCATAGTACCCTCCAAACTCATCATCAAGCTCGAGACCCTGGGTCTCGACCCCGCCCTGTGCAACTGGGTACTGGACTTCCTGACGGGCCACCCCCAGGTGGTGAGGGTAGGTAACAACATCTCCACCCAGCTGATCCTCAACACTGGGGCCCCACAAGGGTGCGTTCTGAGCCCTCTCCTGTACTCCCTGTTCTCCCACGACTGCGTGGCCACGCACGCCTCCAACTCAATCATCAAGTTTGTGGACGACACAACAGTGGTAGGCTTGATTACCAACAACGACGAGATGGCCTACAGGGAGGAGGTGAGGGCCCTCGGAGTGTGGTGTCAGGA
Organism: Oncorhynchus tshawytscha; assembly: GCF_018296145.1. Classification (NCBI taxonomy): domain Eukaryota; kingdom Metazoa; phylum Chordata; class Actinopteri; order Salmoniformes; family Salmonidae; genus Oncorhynchus; species Oncorhynchus tshawytscha. Next base: position 28,360,898 of record NC_056437.1, on the reverse strand, counting down.
AAATAACCTCACACTCAACGTCAACAAAACTAAGGAGATGATCGTGGACTTCAGGAAACAGCAGAGGGAACACCCCCCTATCCACATCGATGGAACAGTAGTGGAGAGGGTAGTAAGTTTTAAGTTCCTCTGCGTACACATCACAGACAAACTGAATTGGTCCACCCACACAGACAGCATCGTGAAGAAGGTGCAGCAGCGCCTCTTCAACCTCAGGAGGCTGAAGAAATTCGGCTTGTCACCAAAAGCACTCACAAACTTCTACAGATGCACAATCGAGAGCATCCTGTCGGGCTGTATCACCACCTGGTACGGCAACTGCTCCGCCCACAACCGTAAGGCTCTCCAGAGGGTAGTGAGGTCTGCACAACGCATCACCGGGGGCAAACTACCTGCCCTCCAGGACACCTACACCACCCGATGTCACAGGAAGGCCATAAAGATCATCAAGGACAACAACCACCCGAGCCACTGCCTGTTCACCCCGCTATCATCCAGAAGGCGAGGTCAGTACAGGTGCATCAAAGCTGGGACCGAGAGACTGAAAAACAGCTTCTATCTCAAGGCCATCAGACTGTTAAACAGCCACCACTAACATTGAGTGGCTGCTGCCAACACACTGACTCAACTCCAGCCACTTTAATAATGGGAATTGATGTAAAATATATCACTAGCCACTTTAAACAATGCTACTTAATATAATGTTTACATACCCATACATTATTTATCTCATATGTTTACGTTTATACTGTACTCTACATCATCTACTGCATCTTTATGTAATACATGTATCACTAGCAACTTTAAACTATGCCACTTTCTTTACATACTCATCTCATATGTATATACTATACTCGATACCATCTACTGCATCTTGCCTATGCCGCTCTGTACCATCACTCATTCATATATCTTTATGTACATATTCTTTATCCCTTTACACTTGTGTGTATAAGGTAGTAGTTTTGGAATTGTTAGCTAGATTACTCGTTGGTTATTACTGCATTGTTGGAACTAGAAGCACAAGCATTTCGCTACACTCGCATTAACATCTGCTAACCATGTGTATGTGACAAATAAAATTTGATTTTGATTTGAGTTGCAGCGTTGAGACAAGACTCTAACTACCAATTGGATACTACGAAATTGAGGAGAAAAAAAGGTGTAAAAGTAAAAAATTATTCAACTCTGGTAGACCTGAAACAGTCTTCACCTCTACTTCAACTGTCGGAATGAGTTGGAACGCCGGGGCGCACTGCCTTCATTTCATAGGCCTGCGGTAGCTAAAGCTTAATAATAGCCACACCATACCAAACTTTCAGAAACGTTTCTTAACTTTAATAGGCTAGTATCAAAAGTAAGTCAAGACATTTTTTATAGGGTAAATAAGAGCAGAAGTGCACATGTAAACCAGGGGGCAGTTGTCTTGGGGGGGGCAGAGCCTTGTGCTCCCCAAAACAAACACACAACCCTCCCCAAAGCAAAAAAAGTTTGACAAGTCTACTCTATTTTGGACCACCACTCCCCCCAGTCAATTTCGATCTGTCCTTAATATCTTTGCACACCTGGATTGTACAATATTTGCACATAATTATTTTTACCGTTCTTCAAGTTCTGTCAAGTTGGCTGTTGATCAGTGCTAAACAGTCATTTTCAAGTCTTGCCGTAGATTGTCAAGACAATTTAAGTCAAAACCACCTTGGTAACTAATTCCAGTGTATATTTGGCCTTGTGTTTTAGGTTATTGTCCTGCTGAAAGGTGAATTTGTCTCCCAGTGTCTGTTGGAAAGGAGACTGAACCAGGTTTTCCTATAGGATTTTACCTGTGCTTAGCTCTATTCTGTTTATTTTTATCCCAAAAAAACTCCCTTGTCCTTTCCGATAACAAGCATACCCATAACATGATGTAGCCACCACCATGCTTGAAAACATGAAGACTGGTACTCAGTGATGTATTGTGCTGGATTTGCCACAAACATAACACTTTGTATTCAGAACATGAAGTTAATTACTTTGCCACATTTGTTGCAGTTTTACTTTAGTGCCTTATTGCAAACAGGAATATTTGTATTCTGTGCAGTCTTCCTTCTTTTCACTCTGTCAATTAGGTTAGTATTGTGGAGTAACTACAATGTTGTTGATCGACCCTCAGTTTTCTCCTATCACAGCCATTCAACTCTGTAACTGTTTTAAAGTAACTTTTGGCCTCATGGTGAAATCCCTGAGCAGTTTCCTTCCTCTCCGGCAGCTGAGTTAGGAAGGACGCCTTTGTCTTTGTAGTGACTGGGTGTACTGATACACCATCCAAAGTGCAATTTATAACTTCACCATGCTCAAAGGGATATTCAATGTCTTCAATAGGTGCCCTTCTTTGTGCGGTGTTGGAAAAACTCCCTGGTCTATGTGGTGGAATCTGTGTTTGAAATTCACTGTTCGACTGAGGGACCTTAGAGATAATTGTATGTGTGGGGTACAGAGATGAGATAGTCATTCAAAAATCATGCTAACCACTATTATTGCACACAGAGTTTATGCAACTTATTACAGTATGTGACTTGTTTAGCACATGTATACTTCTGAACTTATGTAGGCTTGCCATAACAAAGGGGTTGAATACTTACTTATTGACTAAAGACATTTCAGCTTTTCGTTTTTATTAATTAGGCAAAAATTCTAAAAGTATAATTCCACTTATGGGGTATTGTGTATAGGCCAGTGACAAATAAAATCTCAATTTAATCCATTTGAAATTCCAGCTGTAACCCAACTAAATGCAGAAAAAGTCAAGGGGTGTGAATACTTTCTGAAGGCACTGTATGTCATCAGGACACAGCTTTTCCAGAATTTCTTATTCTTTTTTATCTTGTTATGTGTGCTCCCTCTCCGGCCTCTAGGTCACCTGGCTGCTCGTTATGGCACACATCTGTCACCATCGTTACACGCATTATGACACTCACCTGGACTCCATCACCTCCTTGATTACCTGCCTTATATATGTCACTCCCTTTGGTTCCTTCCCCAGGCGTCATTGTTTCTGTTTCATGTCTGTGCGTTGTACGTGTTTCTTATTTTGTATTATGTTGTGTTTATTTATTAATACACTCAATCCCTGAACTTGCTTCCTGGCTCTCAGCGTGCAACGTTATAGATCTGCTCTTCTTTCAGTAGTTAGTCTATGAAAGTTGTTCAAGGTCTCATTCACCTTGGCCTAATACTATAGTACTGACCGGAATGTTAATTTAACACCAGCTCTCCAACAGTAATGAGTTTCGGTCTGTTATGCTTGAATTGCATTGAAACCCCCAATTAACACATATATTCAATGATTTGTCTTATCTATCACCTTCAGCAGATATGAAGAGATTCTAGTGATACTTTACGAACCAGATTCGACAACCCACAGTGCAGACAGCAGGGTAGGGCACATTCTAAATGAATGTGAAAAGATTTAATTTCTTAATCAGTTAGTTCTTAAATAAAGATTGAGCTCGACTGTAACAAACAGAGTAGTGGGGACCACCAGGACTGTGCCCCACTGTGCTGCTAGTTGGTGTCTGATAGGGAGAGATGCTTGAGAGGGTGACAGACCACGACCACCCACACTCTTCCTGTCCCACCTCCTCGTTCCATCTGACCCGCCCTCTACATGAGCATCTGCTCCCTCATGGCTAGCTGTTGTCCCAGTAACCATGTGACCCTTGACCTTACTTGTGGTGATTTTAGGGTGGGTGACTGTCTCAGGGGGCATCCTCTGACCCTTCCCACCCTCAGTTTGACCTCTATATGTCAGTGAGGTGTGTTCAGTCACCTCTGAGGGTCGCCCTGACCTAAACTGGGTTAGGAGCGGGATTCGGTCGTAAACTTCTGCTTCCTTCTGGCCTTTCAGGGGGATTGGGATTGGCTCTCTGTCAGCATTTAGCACTCTTCTGAAACCAGTGGATTAGGAGATTGAGTGAAACATTGAAACCCTGAGAGGTTTAACCCTCTGCCTGGGTCAGTTTGTAGTTTTGGAATGCATTGCCAGGATGGACTTTTATAACCTTGGCGGTTCTTGTCTCTTTTACTATCTGATCCTCTTAAAGGTGTTGGTCATGGAAAAAGTTAAACATGGACATCCACACACCACGCAACACTCTCCTCTCACCTACAGACCTCACGCCTGTCTCCGACATCACCACCCCACTCAGCTCATAGGATCTCTCTCTCTCTCTCTCCCTATCAGCCCTCTTTCATGCCACTAACTAATAAGCAACCACACTGTTATGTTCAACCGGGCCCCATAAAAGTTGTGTGTATGCCACTAGGTTGTATAAGTGTCCTCCCCACCTCACTGACCACAGGCCAGGGTTCTGTGAATTTAATTCATCTTAATTAATCATAATTATTGCTAATCCCCCTCTCTGGACCCCCAACATGGATAACGAGCATGTAATCTAACAGAGTTAACAGAGAGAGGTTGCCAAGCCACCTTACATTCACAGGATCAGGGAAAAAGACTGATAGAGAAAGATGGAGGTTGAGGTGAAATGTGAATGAGGCCAAGTTAAGCATTGGAGACCTGCAGTGGAGAGCCTTCAGCAGGAGCAGCACGGAGCCCCTAATTACACTGTTACTGTAGTTAGTACTGCTGGGAGACAGAGCAAGTAACCTGCCTGCAGCACACAACAAACTCTCTCGCTCTCACACACATCACACAAAAAACATCACACAAAGCCTCTTAAACCAACAGTTACACTCTTAGAATGTTCCTGGATTTGTATATTCTCACTTATTTCTGCATGATATCCACACTGCTCTATTACGTGGTGTTGTGTCTGTGCTGTTTCATATCATCAGTCTGTGTTCTTTTTCAGACCAGTCTCAGGAACAGAGGTACAACTCCATTGCCGTGGCGGGGGCAGTGATGGGGGCGGTCCTCGCCCTCTTCCTCATTGCCGTCTTCACCATCATCATCCTCACCGCACGGAAGACCTCGCCCCCAGCGTACACAGACAAAGTGTGAGTTAAAGTGATGTCACCGTATTCTACGGCAGTAGCTAATCAATTAAGCCATGAGTTATATCATCAACTGATATGTTTTGTGACTGTATCATATCAGCATACAGTCTAACTCAAATCCAAAGGGATTTCCTACACATACTGCGTTTTGTGTCATTCCACTGCAGTGTACCATAAAATGGAGTCTGGTGCAGGGAAGTAAAGAGGTGGTGGTATAAAGTTGAGGTGTGACAGGTAATTGCAGTCTTGGCAGGAGTTCCTTGTCTTGTTTAGCTGAGTAAGTTTCTATTGCTAGACCTGCGCTCATGTTAATGTTGGGGCAAGGAGAAGGAAGGAACTTTTAGATTCAATTATTTACAGTACATGAGAGTTGGGTCACTCCCTGCCCAAGAGGTCTGTGACTGGCATCTGACCATGTGTGTGTAGGTGGATTCTAGTGATTACATTTATTCTAGTGATTTGGAAGCCGCAAAAGAAGTGGCTGGTATAATATTTAAACTCATATCTGTGTGTCCTCCTGTCCTCCTTTTAGGATGAGGTTTTATGTCAGACACACACAAATACACACATTTCCCAATACAGGATGTGAAGCAAAACAATAGCATGTTTTTCTCATTGGTTTATCCTCCTATTACAGCATAGATATGGAGATCCACCCGGCATCTCTATCCCCACAGGGATTACATAATCTCTGTTTCCCTTTTGTTCATGAAAGGCCTCCTCAATCCCACACCTCCCCTGTCTGTCTGCATTTCCTCACCGTCCATTCACAGATTCAGTTTCTGACACCCGGGACGAGCTGGCCAATCAGCCGCTCCCGTTCCATAGAAGTGGGCGGATCCTAGCAGAGCATCACTCCCAGATGATGTTCTTTATGAGGGAGACAGAGATAAACACAGTGAGCTGAGGAGGATGTGTCTAATGTGGGAACAATCAGTCTGTGGTTCTACAGCCTTTATTAACGTACATTGCACACTGTTAAACACTGCATGCAGGGGAGGGTTCAACTACAATACAGAATAATGTACATTAATTAATACATGAATGTACAATACAGTACATTAATGTACATTACAATAGAGAGAATGGGAGTTGTTGGGCTGTAGGCAGTCCTGCTAAAAGGCTCTCATTCATCTGTCTTGGTAGCAGTTTAGGATAAAGCCTATGGAGACCCTCTCAGCTTGCAGGAGGTGGGGTTGTTTGGATCTTTCTGTGTGTGTGTGTGTGTGTCTGTGTGTCTGTGTGTGTGTGTGTGTGTGTGTGTGTGTGTGTGCGTGCGTGCGTGCGTGCGTGCGTGCGTGCGTGCGTTTGATTGATTATACAGTTGAAGTTGGAAGTTTACATACATTTTAGCACATACACCTTATACACATTTAAACTCTGTTTTTCACAATTCCTGACATTTAATCCTAGGAAACATTCCCTGTCTTAGGTCAGTTAGGGTCACCACTTTATTTAAGAATGTGAAATGTCAGAATAATAGTAGAGAGAATTATTTATTTCAGCTTTTATTTCTTTCATCACATTCCCAGTGGGTCAGAAGTTTACATAAACTCAATTAGTATTTGGTAGCATTGCCTTTAAATTGCTTAACTTGGGTCAAACATTTTGGGTAGTCTTCCACAAGCTTCACACAATAAGTTGCGACCAAGCTTTAAATTCCTGACTGATGTCTTGAGATGTTGCTTCAATATATCCACTTACTTTTCCTACCTCATGATGCCATCTATTTTGTGAAGTGCACCAGTCCCTCCTGCAGAGAAGCACCCCCACAACATGATGCTGCCACCCCCGTGCTTCACTGTTGGGATAGTGTTCTTCAGGATAGTGCTTCTTCCTTGCTGAGCGGCCTTTCAGGTTATGTCGATATAGGACTCGTTGTACTGTGGATATAGATACTTTTTTACCTGTTCCTCCAGCATCTTCACAATGTCCATTGGTGTTGTTCTGGGATTGATTTTCCCCATTCGCACCAAAGTATGTTCATCTCTAGACGCCAGAAAGCATCTCCTTCCTGAGCGGTAGGATGGCTGCATGGTCCCATGGTGTTTATACTTGGGTACTATTGTTTGTACAGATGAACGTGGTACCTTCAGGCGTTTGGAAATTGCTTCCAAGGATGAACCAGACCTGTGGAGGTCTACAATTTTTTTTCTGAGGTCTTGGTTGATTTCTTTTGATTTTACCATTTTCCCACTGAGTTTGAAGGTAGGCCTTGAAATACATCCACAGGGACACCTCCAATTAACTCAAATGATGTAAATTAGCCTATCATAAGCTTCTAAAGCCATGACATAATTTTCTGGAATTTTGCAAGCTGTTTAAAGGCACAGTCAACTTAGTTTATGTAAACTTCTGACCCACTGGAATTGTGATACAGTGAATTATAAGTGAAATCATCTGTCTGTAAACAATTGTTGGAAAAATGACTTGTGTCATGCACAAAGTAGATGTCCTAACCGACTTGCCAAAACTATAGTTTGTTAACAAGACATTTTTGGAGGGGTTGAAAAACGAGTTTTAATGACTCTAACCTAAGTGTATGTAAACTTCCGACTTCAACTGAATGTATGCTTGATTCTTACTCACCCAAACCCTATCCTTACATTCTAGCAGTTTTTGATTAAGAGCACTAGTTTAATCCTGATAATAATGGTGATAATAAGCCAAGATTGTTTCACTAGTTTCGCCATTGATCCAAGGTGTTATTTAACCATTATGATAGTAGTCTGATGGCTCTTTCACTGGAGTTTCACATTTGGATTCTACAGCCGTTTGTCCCCACGGCCTTGGAGCTGGTGTGTGTGAGAGCAGATTCTCGGTCTGACTGTTGGAGAAGACTCTAATACATCCAGTCTGGCCAAAAGAAACATGACCCTGATCTGAAACCCAGTATTGAACAGCTGTGTGCGAATGGAAGAAAATACTTTCAGTCCCTGCATGCGTGTGTGTGTGTGTGTGTGTGTGTGTGTGTGTGTGTGTGTGTGTGCCACATTACTCGACTACTCAAACACACCACACAAACGCACACACAAACACAAACGCACCACACACACACACACACACACACACACACACACACACACACACACACACACACACACACACACACACACACACACAGAGGTCCAGACGGATGTGTCTACTCTACTCTGGGCCTTCTTGGTGTGTGTCTGATGCCAAAAAAAGGGCGGTCGTCCTGAGTGTAACCCCGGCTGTGTCCCCCTGAGGGCGTCCCTATTGACCCTGTGGGCCCGGCTGAGTGGTTCCAGGCCTCATCCCTCTCTGTCATCACACGCACATTAAAGCCCAGGTCTTCTCCTAATGGATCCGGTGCAGTCTACTGTCACACAGGCTACTGTGGGAAACACACGCAAGTTCATTAACTATACATCAACCATGTCTTCTCTCCAGGTGTCATCCAAGTAGGAGAGACGGAGCTGGAGTCCTAGGAGTAAGGCAGTTATAAGGGATGCACTTTAGGGTGATCAATCTTTTTAGAAATCAATGATTATGACGAGAGGTAATAAATGACCACAGGTCCAAGTGTATATGTTTTTGATCAGTGGTGGAAGGTTGCAAAAATTAACTATGAACTCAAGCTGCTTTCCAATTCTCTGGAGTGTGAGGGTCATCACTACAATAATAGGAAGTACATCCACAGCCTAACATTACATGTCCCTGTTTGTATGACCTGGGTGAAGGACAACAATTTGGAGTTAGAGCAAGAGAGATGATACTACATCTCTCCAAAACAGGAGGAAAGTGAAGAGGAAAGAGCTGACAGTGTAGTGGAGTGAAGATGCTGTGATGGTTGTGTGAGGCGAAGTAGGAGGATGGTTTTTACGACTAGTGTTTAGAATAGGATCCATTGGAGGGGAGTTGGTCAGTGTTTTGCTGGTGGAGGGGGATTGATGTTGAGGGGAACTTGAGTGGGGTTTGATGGATGTGGGAGGAGATTAGGTTGATTGGTAAACCAAGCGTGAGGTGAGCCTTGATTAGGGATGAATGTTAACCTAATGATTCTATTTAACCCGGCTTAGCACCTGTCAATTCTAGTCTGCAATTGATTTAATTCACAGTGGAAACCGTTCCTAACAATTTAATTAATCTGGTCCAACCACTTTGCAATTACCTGGTTTGACATCTCACAATAATATGTCTTACGGTGTGAGTTTTAGTCACTGTCTGCTTACATTTTAAGAATGACATCAAATGTTTTTTTATTTTCTCCTGTCTCCCTGCAGGATTGATCTACCTCCAACACACAAGCCACCTCCTCCATACACAGAGAGACCCCCAGCCATCCCTCTGGCTGTCCATGCACCACAGGTGGCCTCCCTGTCACAGGTAAACACTGCACTGCTACACTGCTATTATTGAACACCGCCCTCTGCAACTAGATCCTGGATTTCCTGAAGGGCCAACCCCAGGTGGTGAGGGTAGGCAACATCACCACCACGCTGACACCACCTCAACACAGGGGCCCCACAGGGGTGTGTGCTTAATCCCCTCCTGTACTCCCTCTTCACCCACAACTGAGTGGCCAAACACGACTCCAACCATCATCAATATTGCTGACGAAAAGTATTAGGCCTGATCACTGGCAACAACCTCCACACTGGCCTGGCAGTGTGGTGCCGAGACAACAACGTCTCCCTCAACGTCAGTAAGACCAAGGAGCTGATCGTGGACTACAGGAAACGGAGTGCAGAGGGTCGAGAGCTTCATGTTCCTCAGGGTCTAAATCAATAAGGACTTAAATTGGTCCACTCACACGCGCACAGTTGTGTAGAAGGCGCGACAGCTCCTCTTCCCTTTCAGGAAGTGGTAAAGGTTTGGTATGGGCCCTCAAATTCTTAAAAAGTTATGCAGCTGCACCATTAAGAGCATCTTGACTGGCTGCATCACTGCTTGGAATGACAACTGCACCGCCCTCAATTGCATTGCACTACAGAGGGTGGTGCAGACAGCCCAGTACATCACTGGGGTCATGCTCCCTGCCATCAAGGACCTCTATATCAGGTGGTGTGAAAGGAAGGCCCGTACAATTGTTAAATACTCCAGCCACCCAAGCCATAGACTGTTTTCTCTGCTTCTGCGTGACAAGCAGTACCGGTGCATCAAATCTGACACCAACAGGCTTCTGAACAGTTTCTATCCCCAAACCATAAGACTGTCAAATAGCTAAAATAATGGCTACACAGACTATGTGAGTTGACCCTTGTATTTAAAAAAAAGATTTTGCACTGTCTCTGCATACTCACAGGACTCTACACACTCACACACACTGACACTCCAACACACTGTCATGACGTTGGCCTCTTTGGGTATAGCAAGCCCCATCCCCCTCTCCCTGCCTCCCCCTTTGCCTCCTTCAACTAGGTTGCTGTGGTCAGAGAGGTCGTAAATTCCTGAGAAGACCCTGCCACATGGCCACACAGTATAGAGAGAGTAGATTTTCATGGAGAACAAAGGAAATCCTTCCACCTCACAGAACTTGAGGTATGAACAAATTTAAATCGGTGAAGAATCCAGCTACGAACTGGTCCGTTTGTCACAACTTGGAGAAGCTCATGGGAGACGGTGTGGCCACATTACCATAACGCTGTTTATATAATAGCCTCAGATGTGAGGTTTACATCTAATTGTTGTATAAGATGAATGAGTGAGTATGATACTGTTTGTAAAATTGTGTAATATGATTTTGGACTGTTTAATTAAGAAAAATACAATTCCCTTTTGATTTGAACTAAATCAGAGGACCGCCACTGAGCCCAGTTAGGGTCAGGCCTCCTGCGACAGCCCTTTTTCGGCCCTTCCGAATAAAACCCCCACTCGGGTTTTCGATCAGCAGACCGAGCTTACCTCAATTACAAAATGGCTAAAGGTTGCAGACCATGTTTCTCTCAATCACCGGAGTACAAAGGTTGTAGACCATTGCTGAATCTTTTAACCATACCACGTGGTTAAACTCTTAGACTGTCGATACCGACAGAATAAGAACAAGTCTTTGATATTAATTACTAGTCTGCAGCTAGGAATTCGGTATCATTGAACGCGAAGAAAGACAACTGCCGAAACACCCATTCTATAACAAATGAATGAATGTCACTCTGAACTATCCCCTCTAACCACAACCGAGAGAGAGAGGGAGAGAGACGGACAATTCTACAAAATAAACTTTTCACCAGCGATGAAGACGACACACTGAGCGTAAATATATATGTTGATTGCAATTGTTCCCGAATGAGTGAGCATTCATGTGCAAAGGATTTGCATTTCAATTGTTATAATTATCACTCTGTAGTGACCTCTTAGTCGACCCCCACTTCGGCTTTTGTCTAACAAGCCACCATGCCGGTTTAGCCCACTAGGGCATATTCTCCTATCATTTCATTTAACCACATTTACCTTGTTTGTTTGTTTGTTTATGCATTTCTGTGAATTACTTAGTAATAAATAAATGATTTAAGACAATTGATGTATGGATGACTCATAGTGAAGACTGGGTTCGTGCAGATAACCAACAATTTACGATGTTTGGAATGAGACTAACGTGAGGTAAAGTAAATCATTCATTAATTTGAAGACTAATTGATCAGATAAAATATCTGAAAAGTTATTTTAGGAAATGATAACTTTGTCATCTGAATATTTTTCCTTGGTGCCCCGACTGACTAAGTAATTACGGGTACATGATTAATCAGTCTAATCACGTAATAACTAATTACAGAGAATCTTTGATAAAAACTATCAGTCTTCAGTTAATGATAGTAAAGACACGACAACACACATAACATGCACACACATTTATACTGACTGTACACACATACACACATGCTCACATACAATCATAATTTATGCTACTGCTTCTCTGTTTATCATATATCCTGATGCGTAGTCACCTTACCCAATACATGCAGTATTTATCTCTATCACTCCAATATTCCTGCACATTGTAAATTATGGTATTGGAACTGACCCTGTAAATAGCTTGTTACTTAATTTTTATTTCTTGTGTGTTTTTGCTCTTATGTTATTTTTAGTACCACATTGATATTGATTACTGCATTGTTGGGTTTGGAACTTGCAAGAAAGGCATTGCACTGTACTTGTGCCCGTGACATTAAAACTATACACTTTATTATGTGTAGGGTTGCAGGTGGTGCTAGGGTTAGGGCTACATCTGGGGTTAGGGTTGCGGTTACGGGTTAAGGTTGAATAGTGATGTAGACATTAAGCTAGGGTTAGGTTAGGGTTGTTGTACTACACCACACTGCTCCTAACATCCCACATGAAAAAAATACTACAGTTTACAGTTTACTGTAGTGAAATGTAGTATACTGGAGAGTACTATACTATACACTGTAGTATCCCATGATCATGTGTAATTAATACTTAAAGAACTATATCATTTTGTAGTATACTGTAGAATACTAGCTATACTACTCGTAAAGAATGATCAACAATGGGCTATGTATTCTATGGAAAATAATGAACAACGTGGGAGGTGTGTCCCAATATGTGCAAGCGTTGAAATGTGTTCAACACCCACTGAAGTAGCTAGCAAGTTTACTAGATAGCAACAGCAGTTGCCATGGTAACCAAACAAACATACTTGCTAGTTTAGCCTACTAAACCATCAATCCTAGCTTGCTATTATGAAAACCGAATTCAACAACACCAATACTGTTTTCAATTCGACTTTTGCTTACAAAAGCAGGTCAAACAAAACTTGTAAAAATGATCTATAGCCATTGAATTATACCATGCAAATATACTGTGTGTTATTGGGAAAAAATGCACACACTAGAATTCCCTTCAAGTCAATCAGAAAGGAGTATTCAACAATGCCATGGGATAAACTGTATTATAAACTGGGTGGTTCGAGTCCTGAATGTTGATCAAATCAAATCAAATCAAATGTATTTATATAGCCCTTCGTACATCAGCTGATATCTCAAAGTGCTGTACAGAAACCCAGCCTAAAACCCCAAACAGCAAGCAATGCAGGTGTTGAAGCACGTTGGCTAGGAAAAACTCCCTAGAAAGGCTAAAACCTAGGAAGAAACCTAGAGAGGAACCAGGCTATGAGGGGTGGCCAGTCCTCTTCTGGCTGTGCCGGGTGGAGATTATAACAGAACATGGCCAAGATGTTCAAATGTTCATAATTTTTTTTTTTTATTAACATTTATTTCACCTTTATTTAACCAGGTAGGCTAGTTGAGAACAAGTTCTCATTTGCAACTGCGACCTGGCCAAGATAAAGCATAGCAGTGTGAACAGACAACACAGAGTTACACATGGAGTAAACAATTAACAAGTCAATAACACAGTAGAAAAAAAAGGGGAGTCTATATACATTGTGTGCAGAAGGCATGAGGAGGTAGGTGAATAATTACAATTTTGCAGATTAACACTGGAGTGATAAATTATCAGATGGTCATGTACAGGTAGAGATATTGGTGTGCAAAAGAGCAGAAAAGTAAATAAATAAAAACAGTATGGGGATGAGGTAGGTAAAAATGGGTGGGCTATTTACCGATAGACTATGTACAGCTGCAGCGATCGGTTAGCTGCTCAGATAGCAGATGTTTGAAGTTGGTGAGGGAGATAAAAGTCTCCAACTTCAGCGATTTTTGCAATTCGTTCCAGTCACAGGCAGCAGAGAACTGGAACGAAAGGCAGCCAAATGAGGTGTTGGCTTTAGGGATGATCAGTGAGATACACCTGCTGGAGCGCGTGCTACGGATGGGTGTTGCCATCGTGACCAGTGAACTGAGATAAGGCGGAGCTTTACCTAGCATGGACTTGTAGATGACCTGGAGCCAGTGGGTCTGGCGACGAATATGTAGCGAGGGCCAGCCGACTAGAGCATACAAATCGCAGTGGTGGGTGGTATAAGGTGCTTTAGTGGCAAAATGGATGGCACTGTGATAAACTGCATCCAGTTTGCTGAGTAGAGTGTTGGAAGCAATTTTGTAGATGACATCGCCGAAGTCGAGGATCGGTAGGATAGTCAGTTTTACTAGGGTGAGTTTGGCGGCGTGAGTGAAGGAGGCTTTGTTGCGGAATAGAAAGCCGACTCTTGATTTGATTTTCGATTGGAGATGTTTGATATGAGTCTGGAAGGAGAGTTTACAGTCTAGCCAGACACCTAGGTACTTATAGATGTCCACATATTCAAGGTCGGAACCATCCAGGGTGGTGATGCTGGTCAGGCGTGCGGGTGCAGGCAGCCAATGGTTGAAGCATGGTTAAATGACCAGCATGGTCAAATAATAGGTCTGGGACAGGTAGCACGTCTGGTGAACAGGTCAGGATTCCATAGCCGCAGGTAGAACAGTTGAAACTGGAGCAGCAGCACGGCCAAGTGGACTGGGGACAGCAAGGAGTCATCATGCCAGGTAGTCCTGAGGCATGGTCCTACGGCTCAGGTCCTCCAAGAGAGAGAAAGAAAGAGAGAAAGAGAGAATTAGAGAGAGCATACTTAAATTCACACTGGACACCGGATAAGACATGAGAAGTACTCTAGATATAACAAACTGACCCTAACCCCCCGACACATAAACTACTGCAGCATAAATACTGGAGGCTGAGACAGGAGGGGTCAGGAGATACTGTGGCCCCATCCGATGATACCCCCGGACAGGGCCAAACAGGAAGGATATAACCCCACCCACTTTGTCAAAGCACAGCCCCCACACCACTAGAGGGATATCTTCAACCACTAACTTACCATCCTGAGACAAGGCCGAGTATAGACCACAAAGATCTCAGCCACGGCACAACCCAAGGGGGGGCGCCAACCCAGACAGGAAGATCACATCAGTGACTCAAGTGACGCACCCCTCCTAGGGACGGCATGAAAGACCACCAGTAAGCCAGTGACTCAGCCCCTGTAATAGGGTTAGAGGCAGAGAATCCCAGTGGAAAGAGGGGAACCGGCCAGGTAGAGACAGCAAGGGTGGTTCGTTGCTCCAGAGCCTTTCTGTTCGCCTTCACACTCCTGGGCCAGACTACACTCAATCATATGACCCACTGAAGAGATGAGTCTTCAGTAAAGACTTAAAGGTTGAGACCGAGTTTGCGTCTCTCACATGGGTAGGCAGACCATTCCATAAAAATGGAGCTCTATAGGAGAAAGCCCTGCCTCCAGCTGTTTGCTTAGAAATTCTAGGGACAATTAGGAGGCCTGCGTCTTGTGACCGTCGCGTACGTGTAGGTATGTACAGCAGGACCAAATCAGAGAGATATGTAGGAGCAAGCCCATGTAATGCTTTGTAGGTTAGCAGTAAAACCTTGAAATCAGCCCTTGCCTTGACAGGAAGCCAGTGTAGGGAGGCTAGCACTGGAGTAATATGATCAAATTGGTTCTAGTCAGGATTCTAGCAGCCGTATTTAGCACTAACTGAAGTTTATTTAGTGCTTTATCCGGGTAGCCGGAAAGTAGAGCATTGTAGTAGTCTAACCTAGAAGTAACAAAAGCATGGATTAATTTTTCTGTATCATTTTTGGACAGAAAGTTTCTGAATTGTGCAATGTTATGTAGATGGAAAAAAGCTGTGCTTGAAACAGTCTTGATATGTTCGTCAAAAGAGAGGTCAGGTTCCAGAGTAACGCCAAGGTCCTTCACAATTTTATTTGAGAGGACTGTACAACCATTAAGATTGATTGTCAGATTCAACAGAAGATCTCTTTGTTTCTTGAGACCTAGAACAAGAATCTCTGTTTTGTCCGAGTTTAAAAGTAGAAAGTTTGCAGCCATCCACTTCGTTATGTCTGAAGCACAGGCTTCTAGCGAGGGCAATTTTGGGGCTTCACCATGTTTCATTGAAATGTACAGCTGTGTGTCATCCGCATAGCAGTGAAAGTTAACAGTATGTTTTCGAATGACATCCCCAAGAGGTAAAATATATAGTGAAAACAATAGTGGTCCTAAAACAGAACCTTGAGGAACACCGAAATTTACAGGTGATTTGTCAGAGGACACACCATTCACAGAGACAAACTGATATCTTTTTGACAGATAAGATCTAAACCAGGCTAGAACTTGTCCGTGTAGACCAATTTGGGTTTCCAATCTCTCCAAAAGAATGTGGTGATTGATGGTATTAAAAGCAGCATTAAGGTCTAGGAGCACGAGGACAGATGCAGAGCCTCGGTCTGATGCCATTAAAAGGTCATTTACCACCTTCACAAGTGCAGTCTCAGTGCTATGATGGGGTCTAAAACCAGACTGAAGCATTTCGTATACATTGTTTGTCTTCAGTGAGTTGCTGCGCCACAGCCTTTTCTAAAATATTTGAGAGGAATGGAAGATTCGATATAGGCTGATAGTTTTTCATATTTTCTGGGTCAAGGTTTGGCTTTTTCAAGAGAGGCTTTATTACTGCCACTTTTAGTGAGTTTGGTACACATCCGGTGGATAGAGAGCCGTTTATTATGTTCAACATAGGAGGGCCAAGCACAGGAAGTAGCTCTTTCAGTAGTTTAGTTGGAATAGGGTCCAGTATGCAGCTTGAAGGTTTAGAGGCCATGATTATTTTCATCATTGTGTCAAGAAATATAGTACTAAAACACTTGAGTGTCTCTCTCTTGATTGGCTGACAGCCGTGGTATATCAGACCGTATACCAAGGGTATGACAAAAGATGTATTTACTGCTCTAATTACATTGGCAACTAGTTTATAATAGCAATAAGGCACCTTGGGGGTTTGTGGTATAATGCCTGTATCCAGGCACTCCGCTTTGCGTTGTGCTTAAGAACAGCAGTTAGCCGTGGCATAGTGGTCAAATACCACACCCCATCATGCCTTATTGCTTAAGTATCCCCCTTGATCATGTAGTGATTACATAGAATGTTGTAGTATACTGTAGAATAGCATTGTAAATACTACGGTAATGTCCGCAAAAACACTACATTGTTGGCAAAAACACTACAGTCTTTTTACTATAGTAATACTACATTATTTAATTTTCATATACCCCACCCATTCGCAACCCCCATATCCCAATTTGTGCCACCCATGACTGAGAATAGACCATATGTATAGACCATATGCTGTATTGTGTTCCATACATGTTATAGAAAATAGCAGTAGCTCTGAACTATCCAGACTCCAGTCTTTCCTACCTACAGGTTATGGAAAATTTGCTCTTTTAGTATTTGTCAAGTAAGTTTCCTCAAGCCCACAGGTCAAAAAAAAGATGAGTAATTACTACAATATACTACTATCATGTCTGCAAAACACTACAGTAAATACTACAGTATACTACAGTTATGTCTGAAAATAACACTACAAGAATATATACATTTTAGTAATTTATCAGATGCACACACAGTCAAGAATACTATTGAAACCACACACTAGTAAGGTTTCTTTTCTCCCTGTTATTACATTAATATCTGTGTATGTAGAGCTTGGGTCTAGTATTTCTAACAATGGCTGCTGTCTTTTTGGACTACTGGGAGAACAGTCCTTTCCATCCAATTAGCATCTCTCCTTTGTGAGCCCCTCTCTACTGATTCAGTGCCAACCTAAACAACATCCTTTTCAACTCACACATCTTGATAATTATTTTTAGCTGCATATATTTAGGATTGAAATGGAAAGTTTTTAAAATTTCTGGAATATGAGATGTTTATTGTATATCAACAGCGACTGAGAGTGTCATCCCGTCCTCTTTGTTGTGTGTTGCAGGCTCGCAGGGCTGATCGACGGTTTGAGATGGCAGAGAGAACACCCACCAGGCTCGCGCACCAGGAACCCCGAAGCCCCTCCCATCAGCCACTGTCTTATCAGGAATGGGTGTGTCACCAGCATGGGACGGACCGCATCTTCATCAACCACCGGGAAAACTATGTGTGAC
The DNA here is from genome assembly GCF_018296145.1 of Oncorhynchus tshawytscha. NCBI lineage: Eukaryota > Metazoa > Chordata > Actinopteri > Salmoniformes > Salmonidae > Oncorhynchus > Oncorhynchus tshawytscha. The sequence continues at coordinate 28,343,024 of NC_056437.1, read as the reverse complement.
AGACACATCTTGAGCCCTTCTATGGACCTGTCACTCACCCCGTCCCCACCCAACGCCATGTATGCTCACAGAGGACATCCTTTACAATGTGAAGAACACAGGCAAAGAAACAGCTCATGATTTGACCAAGCCTTCACACATGTGTCTACTCCACATTTAAACTCATTTGAGAGCAGCAGTTATCAGCTGTAAGAAACAAGACTAATGAGGCCGAAGCATAAACTGCTGAGTTTCTCGAAGGAACACATCCATACACCCCCTCCACTCCACTACCATAAACCACCACACACCCTTTCTATTCCCAACCACATTAATAAACAAAGCATAACAGTAGGGGGAATGGGAGGAAACCGACTTGGTACAGTACGACGCAATAGCCATTAAAAACAACGCACTAATCTCTGTTGTGTACTATATATATATATAGGAGTGGAATAATATGAAAACACCATACTAATATTTAACATGTATAGGAATGAAATAAGCTACTATGTCACTGTAGCGATATTGTAATTATGTGATAATCCTGTGTTCAGTTATGCTTTTTGAATTAAATTTAAACCTAATTAAAACATCTTATATATTTTTATTTTTTTTATTTTTTTATTTTACCTTTATTTAACCAGGTAGGCAAGTTGAGAACAAGTTCTCATTTACAATTGCGACCTGGCCAAGATAAAGCAAAGCAGTTCGACAGATACGACACAGAGTTACACATGGAGTAAAACAAACATACAGTCAATAATACAGTATAAACAAGTCTATATACAATGTGAGCAAATGAGGTGAGAAGGGAGGTAAAGGCAAAAAAGGCCATGGTGGCAAAGTAAATACAATATAGCAAGTAAAACACTGGAATGGTAGTTTTGCAATGGAAGAATGTGCAAAGTAGAAATAAAAATAATGGGGTGCAAAGGAGCAAAATAAATAAATAAATAAAAATTAAATACAGTTGGGAAAGAGGTAGTTGTTTGGGCTAAATTATAGGTGGGCTATGTACAGGTGCAGTAATCTGTGAGCTGCTCTGACACATATAATCCCACAGCACCCCCTAACACTAGTACTTGACTTGTTCCCCCCTAATAGCACTGACTTTGCTGATAGCTACTTTATTGAGGAAAAATGTACTGACTATGACTGAAATATGTGGTAGCTATCTTAAGATGAATGCACTAACTATAAGTCACTTGATAAGAGCATCTGCTAAACTACTAAAATAAATGTAATCATTATTTATATAATTGTGGTATTAAATATCAGACATATCTCAAAATGGTTCTGGTAAACACGCAGCCAATTTAGTAGGATTCTAACTTTCTGGTATAAGAACAAAGATGGCAACATTGTCTGAAGCAGGGTTTCCTGAACTCGGTCCTGGCACGCCCCCCGGGTGCACGTTTCGTCTTCTGCCCTATCGCTACACAGGTGATTTAGATAATGAACTTGTCATCAAGCTCTGATGATTTGAATCAGCTGTATAGTGTAAGGGGAAAATAACTAAAAGTACACCCAGGGCAGGCCCCAGTACCGAGTTTGGAAAATCCTGGTCTGAAGGACCAGGCACCAGTGTTACATCAGGATCAAGTATTTCATTGAGTAGGCTATATCAGATAGTAACATATAATGTAAATTCGCTGTATACAAATGTTCAGAACTAAAATGTTCAGAAAAGATAAATGTGGTGTAGTTCTAGTGTTTTGAGAAGTCAACTGAATCATATAAAATATTTACTTCCGTACATGAAATTTAAACATGAATCGTTCTTTCGTCAGTGAGAAAATCATATTTTGTTTTTTTTCATTGCAAGTTTGTAGTTTTTGACATTTTCTTGTGCCATGTTAATATTTGAAGGGGATTTTTTTCCCACTATATATATGATCCGTTTTTAAAATTGTAATTCTTCCATTGTGACTAGTTAAATATATGCAGTGTTTTCTTTTTTTATATATATTAAACATTATGTTTATTACACAGTGGTATTTTTTAAAAACATTTTACCATCATATTTATACAATATAAGTAGTCTGTTTATATATGGTCAAATGATAGGAAGGGCAGTATCAGCCCTAGACAGGATTCTGCTAAGGACCTGAGCCCCACAAAACAGAGTGCTGATGATCTAGACCTCTGTGCTTCTCCTCTCCTTCTCCTCTCCTGGCCAGGCTGGTTCTCCTCTCCTTCTCCTCTCCTGGCCAGGCTGGTAGGGACCAGGGCTCTAGCTGAGCTCCAACCCACAATAAGGCCATTGTTTGTTTCCCTGTCACTGGTGAATAAGCTCTCAGGAATGCAATAACTATTAAAATATACAAATGTGTAAATTCCTGGGCAAACCTGCTTAGTTTCCATCAGCTAACAAACTGCCGTGCTGATGCACGAGTAGAACGCCATAAGTTTCACTTTTGTAGTTCTACTATACAACTTAAGTATCGTTATGATCGTATGTGTAGGATAGCATTGGTGGTTTGGGAACTGATCTCAGCACATTCCTAAAGAGGCTACCTCATCCTGCATAAGGCTGTCAGCTCATAAATAGTTAAATGTAATGTTTAATTTAGACTGGTCTTAAAGGAAAACAAGACATTTTAGAAATGAAATATGAGTTTATGAATGGATTTTCAGTTTGTTCACATGTTCACAGAGGGATTTCTTCTTTTGGCCAGTAGCTGTCCTGCGTACTGGCCTCTTCCAGACATACATCCTCCCTGTTAGTTTAATGAATAGTGCTCCCCTGTTAGTGCTGGTGTACAGGCCAGATAGAGAATGAGGAACGTCTCGCACGCAGGTACAGCCAAGAAATATATCTATAATAATCGTATGCCTGCAGAGACACCTGAGGGAGTCCTGTGTGAAGAGCGCAGCCAGCTCTCTGTCCAATTGACAGATACAGTGGGGAGAACAAGTATTAGATACACTGCCAATTTTGCAGGTTTTCCTACTTACAAAGCATGTAGAGGTCTGTAATTGTTATCATAGGTACACTTCAACTGTGAGAGACGGAATCTAAAACAAAAATCCAGAAAATCACATTGTATGATTTTTAAGTAATTAATTTGCATTTTATTGCATGACATAAGTATTTGAACACCTACCAACCAGTAAGAATTCCGGCTCTCACAGACCTGTTAGTTTTTCTTTAAGAAGCTCTCCTGTTCTCCACTCATTACCTGTATTAACTGCACCTGTTTCAACTCGTTACCTGTATAAAAGACACCTGTCCACACACTCAATCAAACAGACTCCAACCTCTCCACAATGGCCAAGACCAGACAGCTGTGTAAGGACATCAGGGATAAAATTGTAGACCTGCACAAGGCTGGGATGGGCTACAGGACAATAGGCAAGCAGCTTGGTGAGAAGCCAACAAGTGTTGGCGCAATTATTAGAAAATGGAAGAAGTTCAAGATGACGGTCAATTACACTCGGTCTGGGGCTCCATGCAAGATCTCACCTCGTGGGGCATCAATGATCATGAGGAAGGTGAGGGATCAGCCCAGAACTACATGGCAGGACCTGGTCAATGACCTGAAGAGAGTTGGGACCACAATCTCAAAGAAAACCATTAGTAACACATTACGCCGTCATGGATTAAAATCCTGCAGCGCACACAAGGTCCCCCTGCTCAAGCCAGCACATGTCCAGGCCCGTCTGAAGTTTGCCAATGACCATCTGGATGATCCAGAGGAGGAATGGGAGAAGGTCATGTGGTCTGATGAGACAAAAATATAGCTTTTTGGTCTAAACTCCACTCGCCGTGTTTGGAGGAAGAAGAAGGATGAGTACAACCCCAAGAACACCATCCCAACCGTGAAGCATGGAGGTGGAAACATCATTCTTTGGGAATGCTTTTCTGCAAAGGGGAGAGGACGACTGCACCGTATTGAGGGGAGGATGGATGGGGACATATATCGCAAGATACATGAAGATGGGTCGTGGCTGGGTCTTCCAGCATGACAACGACCCAAAACACACAGCCAGGGCAACTAAGGAGTGGCTCCGTAAGAAGCATCTCAAGGTCCTGGAGTGGCCTAGCCAGTCTCCAGACCTGAACCCAATAGAAAATCTTTGGAGGGAGCTGAAAGTCCATATTGCCCAGCGACAGCCCCGAAACGTGAAGGATCTGGAGAAGGTCTGTATGGAGGAGTGGGCCAAAATCCCTGCTGCAGTGTGTGCAAACCTGGTCAAGAACTACAGGAAACGTTTGATCTCTGTAATTCCAAACAAAGGTTTCTGTACCAAATATTAATTCTGCTTTTTTGATGTATCAAATACTTATGTCATGCAATAAAATGCAAATTAATTACTTAAAAATCATACAATGTGATTTTCTGGATTTTTGTTTTAGATTCCGTCTCTCACAGTTGAAGTGTACCTATGATAAAAATTACAGACCTCTACATGCTTGTAAGTAGGAAAACCTGCAAAATCGGCAGTGTATCAAATACTTGTTCTCCCCACTGTATCAGCTCTGCTTCAGGTCAGTGAGGGCCTATCATCATCATCATCATTTCTATCCAGGAAATGTTCTGCTCATGGAGGGAAGAGGGACTCCAACTCTTCTGTCAGGGACACAGAGTAAAACGGTGACGTGAGAGTGATTATATGTGACCCATAACAGTGGTTAAAACCTTTTGAGGTGTTGTTAAACTAGTGCAGCCACACTCTCTCTCTCTCTCTCTCTCTCTCATAGGGGGCCAGACTCGGTGGATAGGGGGCCAGACTCATGCAATTTACTGCCCTTAAGAGGAGGGGCTTGGCCTTTCTTCTTCCCCTGAGCTGTTTGTCACCTTATTTATTTTACTGCTGGAAAATGTGGATGAAGAAATACAGTGACATGGAGACGGGTATGGAATAATTGATGGCTTTGTGGCGAAGCAGTGAAAAAAGAAGGGATGAAGGATGAGGGAGGGGAGATGAGAGGGGCGAGTCTTTAATAGCATTCAGGGGTGATCACGGGCACCATACTTGGTGATGTGCCATCTGTTGAAATCGGCTGCATGTGTGTGTCTCTCACCATGCCTGCATGTGCGTGAGTGTGTGCGTGTTTGCCTCATTCAATGCATTGTAGTATTTCTGTTCCTACTCACCTCACAGTACAGACCGAGCCCTCTGAAGGACTCAATCAGTGGAGCACAGAGCCAGTTCTGCTCTTTATAGCACTGTGAAACACCTATAAATCAGACTAAGAAGAACACAGAAGTGATATAAATGAATTTATCTTTCTCAGTATTGATCTGTGACCGTTTATAGAACAGTGGTTTATCACCGAACAACAGCCAGCAGGTTGTTTACAGAGCACTCCACAGCAGGGAGACAAACACTATTAGCCAAGTCCAGCTCATGACATCTAAATGGGGGAGGAACATATTGTTTCTGAAAGCTTATCTATAAAACCTAGTTTAACACAGAGGCACAAGAAAACCAGAGCAGCTCTTGCTCATAAAGTCGATAAAAGTATTTCTCTACAAACCCATATTTGCATGTACAGTTGAAGTCGGAAGTTTGCATACACCTTAGCCAAGTACATTTAATCTCCGTTTTTCACAATTCCTGACATTTATTCAGAGTAAATATTCCCTGTCTTAGGTCAGTTAGGATCACCACTTTATTTTAAGAATGTGAAATGTTATCACATTCCCAGTGGGTCAGAAGTTTACATACACTCAATTAGTATTTGGTAGCATTGCCTTTAAATTGTTTAATTTGGGTCAAACGTTTCGGATAGCCTTCCACAAGCTTCCCACAATAAGTTGGGTGAATGTTGGCCCATTCCTCCTGACAGAGCTGGTGTAACTGAGTCAGGTATGTAATCCTCCTTGCTCGCACACGCTTTTTCAGTTCAGTGTTTTATAGGATTGAGGTCAGAGCTTTGTGATGGCCACTCCAATACCTTGACTTTGTTGTCCTTATGCCATTTTGCCACAACTTTGAAAGTATGCTTGGGGTTATTGTTCATTTGGAAGACCCATTTGTGACCAGGCTTTAACTTCCTGACTGATGTCTTGAGATGTTGCTTCAATATATCCACATAATATTCCTTCCTCATGATGCCATCTATTTTGTGAAGTGCACCAGTCCCTCCTGCAGCAAAGCACCTCCACAACATTATACTGCCACCCCCATGCTTCACGGTTAGGATGGTGTTTTTCCACTTGCAAGCCTTCCCCTTTTTCCTCCAAACATAACGATGGTCATTATGGCCAAACAGTTCTATTTTTGTTTCATCAGACCAGAGGACATTTCTCCAAAAAGGTTTGGAGCAGTGGCTACTTCCTTGCTGAGCGGCCTTTCAGGTTATGTCGATATAGGACTCGTTTTACTGTGGATATAGAAACTTTTGTACCTGTTTCCTCTAGAATCTTTACAAGGTCCTTTGCTGTTGTTCTGGGATTGATTTGCACTTTTCACACCAAAGTATGCTACTTTCATCTCTAGGTGACAGAACGCGTCTCCTTCCTGAGCGGTATGACGGCCGCGTGGTCCCATGGTGTTTATACTTGTGTACTATTGTTTGTACAGATGAACATGGTACCTTCAGGCGTTTGGAAATTGCTCCCAAGGATGAACCAGACTTGTGGAGGTCTACAATTCTTTGTTCTGAGGTGTCTTGGCTTATTTATTTGGATTTTTCCACGATGTCAAGCATAGAGTCACTGAGTTTGAAGGTAGGCCTTGAAATACATCCACAGGTACACCTCCAGTTGACTCAAATTATGTCAATTAGCCTATCATAAGCTTCTGAAGCTATGACATAATTTTCTGGAATTTTGCAAGCTGTTTAAAGGCACAGTCAACTTATTTTATGTAAACTTCTGACCCACTGGAATTGTGATACAGTGAATTATAAGTGAAATAATCCGTCTGTATACAATTGTTGGAAAAATTACTTGTGTCATTCACAAAGTAGATGTCCTAACCGACTTGCCAAAACTATAGTTCGTTAACAAGAAATTTGTGGAGTGGTTGAAAAATGCGTTTTAGTGTCTCCAACCTAAGTGTATGTAAACTTCTGAATTCAACTGTATATATTTGACACTGTGATAGGAGAATAAATGTGTACCTCATTGTTGGATAATATACACTATACATACAAAAGTATGTGGACAACCCTTCAAATTAGTGGATTCGGTTATT